>NC_080554.1:11492500-11612500 GCF_028640845.1 Ahaetulla prasina | reverse complement strand
TGTTGGGGATGGGGTGGCTCAGGAGCTAAGACGCTGAGCTTGTCAATCGAAAGGTTGGCAGTTCAGCGGTTCGAATCCCTAGTGCTGCCGTGTAATGGGGTGAGCTCCCATTACTTGTCCCAGCTTCTGCCAACCTAGCAGTTCGAAAGCACATTAAAAAATGCAAGTAGGAAAATAGGCGCCACTTTGGTGGGAAGGGAACAGCGTTCCGTGCGCCTTTGGCATTGAGTCATGCCGGCCACATGACCACGGAGACGTCTTCGGACAGCACTGGCTGTTCAGCTTTGAAACGGAGATGAGCACCGCCCCCTAGAGTTGGGAACAACTAGGATGTATGTGCAAGGGAAATCTTTACCTTTACCTTTATCCTTCTGAGACCTCTGGACTCTGGCAGTCCAATAGGCTATTTGTCCATTTCTCACAGAATGCGACTTGAGTTCTGTTGGGTTTACACTCCAGTAGGGATTGTGCGCTGAGTGAAATGTCCACCCTTCTTAATCCCTGTCCAGTTCAATGCACTGACCTCCCTTCCTTCCTCGCTCCTGGATGTCTGAGCAGCTTATTGGAGATCAAATGTAGTCTGTGCAGCCACATGAGAGATCTGCTAATCTTTATTGGGTTTAGCAAGTGGTCAAAAGAATGGAGATTTACGCTCGAAAAAGAAGGGAATGTCGCAGGTTGTGGACCCCCTGAATGTATTCTAAAAAGCCGAGCGATGGGGTGGGGTGAGGGCTGTTGTTTAGTTTTGATTTGTTCCCTTCTCTTGCGCCCTTCACCCCTCTTTGAACCCGGCGGATTCTCCTGGCCGCTTACAACGCGGCGGTCTAAAATACAAAACCCCCAATAATAATCCAGCTCGAATCAAAGGCTGGATTGGTTACAACCAGAACTGCACCAAAGGTGCTTTTTTTCTTTTCTTTCCAAGAGACAGCTGAACTTTTCTGGGTTTTTTCTTTTCCTTTGAAGACATTTCGCTTCTCATCCAAGAAGCTTCTTCAGCTCCGACTGGATGGTGGTGGGGAATGGAAGGATTTATGCTCCTTGCAGACGGCTGGTCATTTGCATCCTTTTTTAGCCAGTCGTTGAGGCCCCTAGGAGGTTTATCTGTGTCCCCGGGGTCACCTGAGTGGCGCAAATGGATGTGGAGCCTTCTTGGAACTGCTGAAAGGAGCGGTGTTGTGGAGATAGATCCATGATGGTGAACCTGTGGCACAGGTGGCACTCGTAGCCATATTGGAGGGCACGCGAGCTCAGCTCTAGCAAGCTGAGCACTGGCCAACTGATTTTCGGGCCTTCTGGGCCCACCAGAAGTAGGGAAACGGGCTGTTTCCTGCCTCTGGAGGGCCTTGTGGGTGGTGGGAAAGCCGGTTTTTCTCTCTCACCTGCTCCAGAGCCTCTCTAGGAGTCTGAGGAGGCAGAAAACGGCCTTCCCCACCCCAGCCCTGTAGGCAGAAAATGGTCCATTTGCCAACTTGCTGGATAGCTCAGGCTGGTAAAGCCTGTTATTAAGAACACAGAAGCCTGCAATTACTGCAGGTTCAAGCCCGGCCCAAGGTTGACTCAGCCTTCCATCCTTTATAAGGTAGATAAAATGAGGACCCAGATTGTTGGGGGGGCAATAAGTTGACTTTGTAAAAATATACAAATAGAATGAGACTATTGCCTTATACACTGTAAGCCGCCCTGAGTCTTCGGAGAAGGGCGGGGTATAAATGTAAACCAAAAAAAAAAAAAAAAACACTTCTGATGGGACCGGAAGTTGGCAAACAGGCTGTTTTTGGCCTCCGAGTGGGGGGTGGGGAAGTCCGTTTTCACTCTCCCCAGACTCCTAGAAAGGCTCTGGAGCCTGGTGAGAGAGAAAAACCAGCCTACCTGGCCATCGCATACCAGGACCTGGGGGTGGGGGTGTCACACATTCACATGCACCAGGGCAGATAGAACTATGGGTATGGGCTCGCGCATGACCACCACCGCCCACTCCTGGCACGCGATGGCAGAAAGGTTAGCCATCACTGAGGTCAGGGGTGGGTTTTAAATTTTTTTACTACTGGTTCTGTGGGCGTGGCTTGGTGGGTGTGGCTTGGTGGGCGTGGCAGGGGAAGGATACTGTAAAATCCCCAATTCCTCCCAATTAGCTGGGACTCAGGAGGCAGAGAATAGATGGAGGCAGGGCCAGTCAGAATTTTTACTACCGGTTCTCCGAACTACTCAAAATTTCTGCTACCGGTTCTCCAGGACTGGTCAGAACCTGCTGAAACCCACCTCTGACTGAGATAGATGATGTCGTACCCCTCCCCCTGCTGTTCTCTACAGAGGGGGGTGGGATATGACATCCTCAATATAAATCCTTCCATTCCTCACCATCCAATCAGAGCTATAGGAACCATTTGCACTACTCAGGACAAATGGGGACACAGATAAACCTCCAGGTGGCCCTAACGACCCACTAAAGGGATGCAAATGACCAGCTGTCTGCAAGGAGGATAAATCCTTCCATTCCCCACCACCATCCAGTCAGAGCTGAAGAAGCTTCTTGGATGAGAAGCGAAACACCTTCAAAGAACAAAACCAGAAAGTCCAGTTGCCTCTTGAAAAAAAGCACCTTTGGGACAACTATGACCTGGATGACTGAGAAGGATTTGTACTCCTTGCAGGCCACTTGGTCATCTGCATCCTTTTTAGAGAGCCATTGAGACCATTTGGAGGTTTTATCCGCGTCCTCAGGGTCACCTTGAGTAGTGCAAATGGGCGTCGAGAAGGCTCAGGTGACCCTGAGGATGCAGATAAAACCTCCAAGTGGCCTCAACGACTCTTTAAAAAAGATGCAAATGTCCAACTGTCTGCGAGGAGGACAAATCCTTCCATTCCCCACCATCATCCAGTCAGAGCTGAAGAAGCTTCTCGGATGAGAAGCGAAATGTCTTCAGAGAAAAACCAAGGAAGTCCAGTTGCCTCTTAGAAAAGCACCTTTGGGGCAACCATGACCTGGATGATGGAGAATCTCCCTAGACAATCAGGACTGCAGTTCTTGTAAAAGGGAAATAGATACAGTGACCTGTTTGTCTGCTTTAACCTCACATCTTCTTTTTCACTGTGGTGTCCCTATTGTTGTGTCTTGCCCGCCCTCAGAGCAGCCTTCTTACCTGCTCCCGAACACTGAGGAATGTATGCCTCCCGGCCCAAGTCCTGGCTCCATGCCCATACAAACTGCAGAAGAAGGAGCATCTCCCTGCCCCAGCCCTGGCTCCATGCCCAGGCAAACGGAGCAGCTAGACCCCTCCCCCTCCTCCACAGCATGTGAGCCTGAGGAGGGTTTATTCCCAACAGCTGATTGGAGTAATCCTCGCATCAGAAGATTGGATAGGCGGAGGCAACAGAAGGAAGGGAGGGGCAGGCCTTAATGAGTGCTGAGTCATGGAGCCACACCCCATGGCCTATATAAAGGAGCTACTTTCTGGCAGTCTCTGAGTCAGGCAAAGTCGAACTTATCTTGCTGAAGTCACTTACTGGTCTCCTGCCTGCTCTGAGGACTTTGCTAGGACTTTGGGCAGAGCTGCAGAGGCAAGCCTGATTCGGATTTCCCTGACCCGGCCGTCAGCGGAGGAGTGGGACACGACACCTATTAATAATTTGTGTCACCCCTCTGCTGTCGCCCAAAAATTCATGGCAGCACGTAAGGTCTCCGTTTTGATAATCCTCAAACCAAGTATGTCACAGTAGTTGAAAGGCGCTGTCTAGACCTCGGTCCCCCCCACCGCTTCCCCAGGAAAATCTTCTTAGCTGGGTGCGGCCATGAAAATCACCCAGCCCTAATCTTCAATTAGTACATGTATTGTCTTCATGTTGAATTTTAGATGCTTCATTCCTGCCTTCTTCTAGTCTTGCAAACTGCCATACGGTTTTGAAAGAATTTTGTCTGCTTACTTCTTCTGGAGTAGATATAATACCGTATTTTTCGGACTATGAGACGTGCCGGACTATAAGACTATAAGACTATAAAACTTTGTCGCTGGCAATCCTTATGATTTACGTTGATATATTGACCATCATTTGTGTTGTAAATGTTGTACCTTGATGAACGTATCTTTTCTTTTATGTACACTGAGAGTCTATGCACCAAGACAAATTCCTTGTGTGCCCAATCACACTTGGCCAATAAAAAAAAAATTGTAAATTCTAATTCTAATTCTAATTCCAATTCCAAGATTTCGAAGAGGTAAATAAGAAAAAAAAAGAGTTTTTGCCCTCCCCGGCCCCCAGGAGCGCTCTGCAGGCTCTCAAACTCTCCGCGTGTTCCGTTTTTTCGCAAAAACGGGATGTGCAGAAGGTTTGGGAGGCCTGCAGAGTCCTCCTGGGGGCTGGGGAGGGCCTCCCAATCCATCCACGCATCGCGATTTTGCCCTCCCCTGGAGTACTCTGCAGGCCTTCCAAAGGCCGCTCTGCAGGCCCCGGTTTTGCAAAAACGGGCCTGTTTTTAGTGAAAACAGGACATGGGGGGGGGGGGGCCAAAAATGGCTGTATTCGGTGCATAAGATGTACCAACATTTCCACCATCTTTTGGGGAGGGGGGAGAAAGGTATGTCTTATACTCCAAAAAGTACGGGCGATTCCCCATTCCGGAGTCAGGAGGAGGGAGTCACTGTTGACTTAGGTTGCCATTCTGCTCTCCCAAGAAAGTAAGATCTGTGCTTTGGCACAGCGGTCTTTGCAAGAGACAGACAACCCAGGAAATGGAGGAGAAAGGCCCCTCCTGCTAGACAGTGAAACCAGACTTCACGGAGAGAACCGTGTAAGCCATTAAGCAAAGACCTCTCCTGTTCACGACTTCCGACTTCCTGCTGGCTTCCCCATTGACAGTGACTCTGGGAAGCCAGCAGGAAACATCAGAAATCGCACTTGTCGTCACCGGATGCTTCCTGGGAGATGATTGGTGGTGGTGGTGGGGTCTTCTGCTCCACCCGCACCTCGCCTTGGGTGGCTGGGAGAAGCTGAATTGCACAGCCTTCATTTTGTTCTCGATTTGCCGAGAGGCTGTGTCCTTTCCCCCGCCCCCCTCATTCCTGGTCAAGAGTTTGAAAGGCTCTCTGGCTGGCCTCTGTGTTCTTCTCCAGGCTTTGTGGGGCGATGTGTGTGTGTGTTGGGGGGTGGGCGGAGATCGGGTAGCTTGAGGCCACAATGCTTTTTACCCCAGGATTAAGTTATGACGTGGCTTTCTCCCCCTCCTCTCCCTTCTCTCGCTGTGAAAAGAAGAGGGGCTTACAAGGCGCCCATCGGACTCTCTTCCTTTCTCCAGAAGCATTCAGGCAAGCAAGTCCGAGCAGTGGAGTTGGCTCCGTGCCCCCCACCCCACCGCCGCCTCCCTTCCCTTCAGCAAAGGAGGTGCCAGCTATCCAACTGCATCTGAGCTCTGCCTGCAAATCTGCTGGTTGAGGGCAGCGTCTTGGCATCTCCCTGGTTCCGTTGGCAAATCCGTTCTCCTCCATAGTCAATATCAATCAGTCAATCAGAATAGAGCTGGAAGGGATCTTGGAGGTCTTCCAGTCCAACCCCCTGCTCAAGCAGGAGACCCCATGCCATTTTCATAAAAATCTCCAGTGACAATTTCTTGTGACAAGCCGTTCCACTGGTTAATTTTCCTCACTGTCAGGAAGTTTCTCCTTCATTCCAGGTTGCTTCTCTCCTTGATGAGTTTCCATACATTGTGCCTTGTCCTGCCCTCTGGTGCTTTGGAGAATAAGTTGAGCCCCCTCTTCTTTGTGGCAGCCCATCAAATACTGGAAGACTGCTATCATGTCCCCCCCCCCAGTCCTTCTTTTCTTTAAACTGGCCAAACCCAAATCCTTCAACTGTCCTTCATGCGTTTTTGTCTCCAGGCTGTACACCGCCCTGAGTCCTTCGGGAGAAGGGCGGTATAAAAATCTAATAAAATAAAATAAATAAATAAATAATCATCTTAGTTGCTCTTTGTTGTGTCTGCGCCCTCCGAGCCGGACTTCCTGCCAGAAAGTGACTTGGAAAGTGAGGGGGAAGGGCTGCCAGGACTTACCTCGGGAGCACCGGCTTCCCTGGCTCAGCTCCAGGAGCCAGAGGCAGGCCAGGTGGAAGAGATAACAAGGCCTCCGTCCCCTGACTCTTTCCCCTCCCAGGCCACACCTCCAGACCCAGCTGATGGCAATCAGGCCTGGCTGGACCCTAGGTTTCGTAGGCAGGAGAGGCGGGAACAGCAGAAGCAGGGGTGGGGCAGGCCTAGGAAGTGCTGAGTCATGGAGCCACACCCCACAGGATATAAAGGCAGCAAGAGCTGCTGTGCCTCTTCGTAGCAGGCAAATCAACTGATTAACTAAGAGCTGAAGCACTGTTTGTTCCTGGGTGACTCATCGGCGTCGAGGGGGATAACAGAGACACTTGGCAGATGCTCGCTATTTTGCTGCCAGGGCTGATAGTGCTGGCTAATTAAGCCATCGCTTGGACGGAGGCGAGGGGGGACAGAACACTCTTCTTTGTACTTTTTCCAAAGTATGAGTGCCAGTTTCTTGGTGGCCTTGGAACCATTTCCAGGGAAGTGACTTTTCTCTTCCTTTCAAGACAAGTCCAGTCTCTTTTTAAAAACCTCCAGTGTTGGAGCACCCACAACTTTTGGTGGCAAGCTGTTCCACTGGTTAATCATCTTCACTGTCAGGAAATTTCTCCTTCATTCCAAGTTGCTTCTCTCCTTGATGAGTTTCCATCCATTGTTTCTTGTCCTGCCTTCTGGTGCTTTGGAGAATAAGTTGACCCTCCTCTTCTTTGTGGAGACCAGTGTAACTCTGTTAGATTCTCTCTAGGGCCAGGGGTGAAGAGCAAATCCGACCCAGAATCTGGAGGTCCGTGATTGAAAAAAAGGGTTCCAAGTTGCCCTCTGCCACTTGGGTGGGGAAAATAAAGTTTTGTCATGAAGAAAATAGGAAAGACAGTGGGGTTTTTAAAGGACATCCCGTTTCTGAACTGCCCTCAATTCAGTATCCTGTAATTAACCCATCCAAAACTTGCTTCCTTTTCAAACAACCCAGCAAACATGGAATTATCCAGCCAACTTTATTGGTAAAAACAAATGCTAGTCAGAATTTCTTTCTTTCTTTCTTTCTTTCTTTCTTTCTTTCTTTCTTTCTTTCTTTCTTTCTTTCTTTCTTTCTTTCCTTCCTTCCTTCCTTCCTTCCTTCCTTCCTTCCTTCCTTCCTTCCTTCCTTCCTTCCCCCTGTTTTCCCGAAAATAAGACATCCCCTGATAATAAACCCAATTGGGCTTTTGAGCGCATGCACTAAAATAAGCCTCCCCCCTCGAAAATAAGCCCTCCCTAAAATATTTAAACACAGAACTGGAAATCAGGTAAGACGGCAAGAGGAGCCCCATCTTGCTCCACGCGCCCCAAAACAATAAGACCTCCCCGAAAATAAGGCGAAGCGCTTATTTTGGGGTTCAAAAAATAATAAGACAGGGTCTTATTTTCAGGGAAACATGGTATTAGTTTGTCAAATATGTACAAGATAGCAGGTATCAATATGAACAAGGGGAAATGAATACAAATAAATGGGGGCAGTAGGACAGGGATGGTAGGGCACGCTGATGCGCTTATGCATGTCTATTTTTCCGGACTGCTTAGGAATGGGCTGAGGTCTGCGGTAGACAGTTTGAGGTTGAAGCTGTGGGGGTTTGAGGCTGTAACAATGGAGTCGGGTAGAGCATTCCAGGCATTGACCACTCTGTTGCTGAAGTCGTATTTCCTGCAATTGAGTTTGGAGCGGTTTACCTTGAGTTTGTACCAATTGTTCGCCTGTGTATTATTGAGCTTGAAGCTGAAGAAGTCGTTGACAGTTAAGACGCTGAAGCAGACAATTTTGTGTACTATGCTTAGGTCAGACCATACGTAGGCGGTGTAGTTCTAGGTTGTCCAAGCCCAAAATTTCAAGTCTGGTGGCGTAAAGGATTCTTCTGTGAGCAGAGGAGTGGAGGACTCTTCTCATGAAATACCTCTGAACCGCCTTAATTGTATCAATGTCCGATATACAGTGTGGATTCCAGGCAGACGAGCTGTATTCGAGAATTGGTCTGGCAAAGATTTTGTATGCCCTAGTTAGCAATGCAGTGTTACGGGAGAAGAAGCTTCTACAAAATTAGGTTAACAACTCTTAATGCCTTTTTGGCAATGCCGTTACAGTTCATGGCTACTTCTTCGGGGAAGGAGGCTTCCTAATTTTTCCTGCAAAAAAATAAAGGACAATTATGGGACAGATGGACCCCTGAAGGGAGATGATGAGTCTTCTGGTAGAATCCATGCCTTTAAAGGCACACGCTGGTGTCCCTTTGTCTTCCGTGGCTTTCCCCTTGTCCTGCCGAAGACCAGACAATCTGTCCTAAATTTAGGAAGATCTTCTCACTGCAATGCTTGGATATGCAGAGATTTCAAAACTAAGATCATAGCATCCGGCCCTCTCAATTCCTGGCAAGTCGATGGGGAAGAAATGGAGGAAGTGACAGATTTTATCTTCCTGGGCTCCAAGATCACTACACATGGGGACTGCAGCCAAGAAATGAAAAGACGCTTGCTCCTGGGGAGGAAAGCCATGGCAAAGTTAGACAGCATACTAAAAAGCAGAGACATCACCCTGCCAACAAAAGTGCGTATAGTCAAAGTTATGGTTTTCCCAGTTGCAATGGATGGCTGTGAAAGTTGGACCATAAGGAAGGCTGAGCGCCAAAGAATGGAGGCCTTTGGACTCTGGAGCTGGAGAAGACTCCTGCGAGTCCCTTGGACTGCAAGGCGATCCAACCAGTCAGTCCTAGAGGAGATCAACCCTGACTGCTCTTTAGAAGGCCAGATCCTGAAGAGGAAACTCAAATCCTTTGGCCACCTAATGAGAAGGAAGGACTCCCTGGAGAAGAGCCGAATGCTGGGAATGATGGAGGGCAAAAGAAGAAGGGGACGGCAGAGAACGAGGTGGCTGGATGGAGTCACTGAAGCAGCCGGTTTGAGTTTAAATGGACTCCAGAGGATGGTAGAGGACAGGAAGGCCTGGAGGAACGTTGTCCATGGGGTCTCGGTGGGTCGGACACAACTTCCTGACTAACAACAAGTGTTTCTTGAAGGAGCAACTTTCTCTTGTCTCTCAAAAAAAGGCCAAGTTGGAGCAGGGACCCAACCCAAGATGGAGATGTTTGGGAGAAAGCTTTCCCTGGATGGAACCAGGAGAGGAAAGTTGTGAGAAGGAGGACAAGAGAGCTGGCTTTATTTACCAGGAGCCCTCTTTCCTCCCCATTCATTAATTAAGCCTTCCTAAGGCACCTTCTCCAGTTGCCAAGCAACTGTGGTAGTAGCTGTTAAATCCTGCCACTTTTTTTTATTAACCCTTTGGCCCCGGGTAAGTTGGCCGTCTTCTCTTTTAGTGCTAATGCATTGTGCATTAGCACTTCACTTGGGGGAAGCCCGGCTCTTGTCCCTCCCTCTCCCTCCCCAACTCCACTTGTATGAGGGGAAGGGGATACGGAGGTGGGAGGGGGGTTGAGGTGGGGGGGGATGCCACCGAAGAGGCAGGACAGCCTTGGTCAACAGCTTCCTGTTTGGGGCTGGCTTCCCCGGAGTCTAGAAGACATCTGTCTAGCGGGCAAAGACCTCTACGCTTCTGTTGACAGAAACGGGGCCGGGAGAGATTAAAGAACTACTTCCTCTTCCTAAAAAACAAGACGCAGCAAAATTCCCAGGAGGTTTCAGCTGATAATGAGCTGGAGGTGGCGGGGCAGAGGAGGTGTGAGAGGAGGCGAACCACATGTGGAGGCTGGAAAGGGCTCCTGATAGCCCCATGGAGTTCCTGAAGCATCTTCGGAGGACATTGTCCTATGAAAAAGCTGGTTGAGAAGATGGGCCTTGAGGTTGTTGGGTTGACCTCAAGGGCATTGCCCTACAAAAAAGGCTGGTTGAGAAGATGGGCCTTGAGGTTGTTGGGTTGACCTCAAGGGCATTGCCCTACAAAAAAGGCTGGTTGAGAAGATGGGCCTTGAGGTTGTTGGGTTGACCTCAGGGGCATTGCCCTACAAAAAAGGCTGGTTGAGAAGATGGGCCTTGAGGTTGTTGGGTTGACTCTTTCTAGAATAATCTCTCTCGGTCTCTCTCTTTTTTTTTTTTACAAGTTTTATTTGTTTTATTTGTAGAACATTCAATTTTCATCCAACAGTGTGCGGTCTGGGTGCAATTATGTTTAAGTAGTCATAATACAGAACTTTGTTGTGGTATTCATCACCATGATATTAATAATACCGGGTTTCCCTGAAAATAAGACCCTGTCTTATATTTTTTGAACCCTGAAATAAGCGCTTGGCCTTATTTTTGGGGAGGTCTTATTATTTTGGGGTGCGTGGAGGAAACCAGAGGAAATGACGGGGGCTGGCTGTGCATGTGTTTAAATATCTTCAGGGGGGGCTTAAAGCCCGATTGGGCTTATTATTAGGGGATGTCTTATTTTAGGGGAAACAGAGTATACTAAGATAATAATATAATAACAATAATACTTAACATCCTCTTCTTTAACAACTCTCCACTTTAACATTTTCTCTTTTTATATCTCCTCCTTTCTAACTTCTGTTTCTGTTGTCTAGTCATTGACAGAATATGTCCCGTATCAAATATTATTCAGTTTCATCTTTATCCTTAATAGTAGGCGTTAGTCTATCCATTTCTGCGCATTCTTATATTTTCTTAATCACATTCCCCTCTGATGGAATCTCCTTTTCCATTGTTGCACAAATACAATTCTAGCTGCGGTTAGTTTATGCAAAGACCAGATATGTAGTCTTTTTGTCATATTTTTCTGGTAAAATGCCCAACAATACATTGCCTTACACAATGTAAGTCGCCCTGAATCTTTGGAGAAGGGCGGGATATAAATTCAAATAAAAAATATATATCTCTGGTTTCAGGTCTATATGTTGCTTTGTTATTTTTTCCAATCACGTATGTATTTTCGTCCAGTATTTTTTTTTTTTACTTTTGGCAATGTCCACCACAGAAGAATCTGTTTTGCAGCTGATGTGCCATGGGACATCCAGTGGCGCCAACTTTCATCTCTGCTTCAAAGCATGTGTGTTTGGTAGGTGGACAGGTTGAGTAGATGGACTGAAGCTCCTCATGAAGATCTTCTGCAGAAGAAGAATAACAGAGTTGGAAGGGACCTTGTCGGTCATCTAGTCCAACCCCCACCCAAGCAGGAGACCCGTACACCATTTCTGACAGATGGCAGTCCAGTCTCTTCTTGAAAGCCTCCAGTGATGAAGCTCCCACAACTTCTGAAGGCAACTTCTGTTCCATCAGTTGATTGTTCTCAACTGTCAGTTTTCTCCTTATTTCTAGGTTGAATCACTCCTTGGTCAGTCTTCATCCATTGTATTTTTTAAATCAAGTTTTTTTCTTCACACCCACCCACACATTTTATGAACAGAGTACTGGCCATATCATATCTTCTACAATTTGTCTTATCCAAATACATTTTACTTAGTGACAGTTTCTGCCAAAATATTCTTTTTCCGTATTTTTTAATCGTATCTTAATATTTCTATGCTTATTTATATAAACAACATCTTCTTTATAAACAACGTCTTGTAGTTTCCATCCATGGTTGAAGGAGAGATTCAACCTAGAAATAAGGAGACATTTTCTGACAACCAATGGAAAAGAAGTTGCCCTCAGAAGTTGTGGGAGCTCCATCCCTGAAGAAGAGATGGAATCTCTGCTTTGTCTGCAAAAAGGATTTATGTTGTAGCATCTCGGAGCTTTTTCTGGGAAGGACTTTTAAGACATGAAGAACTTCTTCATTCCACAGGCTAATCTACAGTGGTCTTGGCCTTCAACCCCTAGGAGTCCCACCTAGTGTTGTGTCTGCACCCCTCGAGCCGGGCCTCCTGCCAGAAAGTGACTTGGAAAGTGAGGGGGAAGGGCCGTCAGGACTTACCTCGGGAGCACCGGCTTCCCTGGCTCAGCTCCAGGAGCCAGAGGCAGGCCAGGTGGAAGAGATAACGAGGCCTCCGTCCCCTGACTTTTTCCCCTCCCAGGCCACACCTCCAGACCCAGCTGATGGCAATCAGGCCTGGCTGGACCCTACGTTTCGTAGGCAGGAGAGGCGGGAACAACAGAAGCAGGAGTGGGGCAGGCCTAGGAAGTGCTGAGTCATGGAGCCACACCCCACAGGATATAAAGGCAGCAAGAGCTGCTGTGCCTCTTTGTAGCAGGCAAATCAACTGCTTAAATAAGAGCTGAAGTACTGTTTGTTCCTGGGTGACTCATCGGCGTCGAGGGTGATAACAGAGACACTTGGCAGACGCTCGCTAGTGTGTTGCCAGAGCTGATAGTGCCGGCTAATTAAGCCATCACTCGGACGGAGGCGAGGGGGGACATCTAGTGTTTGGCATGGCTGTTGAGTGATTGAAGGGGTTGGGATGATCCTTCTAGTCTACTCTGCCTGTTTTCACCCCATCACGCCAGGGTCTTCCCCTATACCAGGGGTCTGCAAACTTGGTTCTTTTTAGACTTGTGGACTTCAACTCCTGGAGTTGAAGTCCACAGGTCTTAAAAGAGCCAAGTTTGCAGACCCCTGCCCTATAACCATTATGTTCTCCTTGCCAACTTGCTAGCCATCCGTCTTCCCCTTCAATTCTCCTTGGAACCCATCTACATGACCCCATATCTCAAGATCTCTAGAGCAGGAAGGTGGGACTTCCAAGACTTTTTCTGTGTCCCCCTAACGTTCTTTTTTTTTTTGCATTTATATCCCGCCCTTCTCCAAAGACTCAGGGCGGCTTACACTATGTCAAGCAATAGTCTTCATCCATTTGTATATTATATACAAAGTCAACTTTTATTGCCCCCAACAATCTGGGTCCTCATTTTAGCTACCTTATAAAGGATGGAAGGCTGAGTCAACCTTGGGCCTGGTGGGGCTTGAACCTGCAGTAATTGCAAGCAGCTGCTGTTAATAACAGACTGTCTTACCAGTCTGAGCCACCAGAGGCCCTTTCACGACGATGGCCAGTTCATCTCATCTCAACCCAACCCAACCCTACATTTTTAAGAAGCGCACATTTCTCCCACATTTTACAATCCCAGTCTGTTACTTTTCATAATCCCAGGTTTGGGATTATTTTTCTTTCCCAACCTTTGAGATATAATTTTATTTTATTCTTTGTTTTGTTTTTTCCCCCCCTCGGCTGGTGGTTTTCTCCTGTCCTATTTCGAGCTGGTCACTCCAGGTTTCCCCATCATGATTGGGTGGGTGGGCTTCCAAAATTTTAGCAAGGGGTTCTCTGCCCGATGGCTGGGTGGGCGTGGCCCTGGTGGGCGTGGCCTAGTCAGCCTCCTGCACCATGGTATGTGGAGGGCGTTTTTGCCCTCCCCGGGCTCTGGAGGCTTTCTTTGAGCCTCCGGGAGGGTGAAAACGGTCTCCCCAGGCTCTGGAGGCTCTCTGGAGGCCAGAAACGGGCCCATTGTTTGCCTTCCCCGAGCCTCCACACATGCCCTGCACTTATGTGCATCCGAAATAGGCTGCATGGTGACTCCTGGGAGGGACGGGGCCAGCCAGGAGTGGGATTTGGGGGTTCTCTCAACTGCACAGAATCTTATCTAGAGGTTCTCCTGAACCCCCAGCAGCCCACCCCAGTATCGCCCCTCCCTCCCTTAAGTAATTCAAACGGGAGACTCAGAATGAGATCCAGGAGACACATTCCTTTCGAAACCTAGGATCGCTTCTCAACTTGGAAGCAAATTTTGGGATCCCGTTCTCCAAAGTGGAGAATTTCAAGCTGCTATTCCGGATTGCGGTGGACAACTCTTAAGTGAGCGGGCAATTACGAGCCATTCAATTTTTTTTACTACCGGTTCTGTGGGTGTGGCTTGTTGGGCGTGGCAGGGGAAGGATACTGCAAAATCCCCATTCCCACCCCATTCCTGGGGAAGGATATTGCAAAATCCCCATTCCCACCCCACGGGAAGGATATTGCAAAATCCCCATTCCCACCCCACTCCAGGGGAAGGATACTGTAAAATCTCCATTCCCACCCCACTCCAGGGGAAGGATATTGCAAAATCCCCATTCCCACCCCACTCCAGGGAAAGGATATTGCAAAATCCCCATTCCCACCCCACTCCAGGGGAAGGATACTGCAAAGTCCCCATTCCCACCCCACTCCAGGGGAAGGATACTGCAAAGTCCCCATTCCCATTCACTCCAGGGGAAGGATACTGCAAAATCCCCATTCCCACCCCACTCCAGGGGAAGGATACTGCAAAATCCCCATTCCCACCCCACTCCAGGGGAAGGATACTGCAAAGTCCCCATTCCCACCCCACTCCAGGGGAAGGATACTGCAAAATCCCCATTCCCACCCCACTCCATGGGAAGGATATTGCAAAATCCCCATTCCCACTCACTCCAGGGGAAGGATACTGCAAAATCCCCATTCCCTCCCCACTCTGGGACCAGCCAAAGGGGGTATTTGCCGGTTCTCCGAACTACTCAAAATTTCCACTACCGGTTCGCCAGAACCTGCTGGATTTCACACACACACACCCCGGATGGGGGGCGGGGCTGTGTTAATCCCGCCCCTCCCTCAGCTTGTAAGAAAGCCGGGCCCAATTCTGTGAGCCAAGTGGAGTTTTCCCACATTACGGGTCTTGACGTTGCAAGATCCCAGGGCCTCTTTCCTGTGCCAGCATCTCATCAATATGCATGATTGTTGCTATGGTGATTGTGCGTGCGCGCGTGTGCGCCTTAAGCTTGCAAGTGTGAAAATGTCACTCTGTAATGGGCAGAGCGTCTACAAGGACAGAAGAGGGAATTAACGAGAGACTTAACAGGGCGGGGGCGGGGGGGGCAGGAGATATTCTCCTGCCTTGGAAGGTTTGGGAAGGTTGACCAAACACGGAAGTAGCTGCTCCTGGAGGGTGCTCGACTTGAGCACGTAGAAGCAAAAAGCAAAATAGTCGATTTTTGTCTCTTTTTTTTTTTTTGCCCCCCTCTCAAATTCCAAGCCTTGGCAGGCAAATGTGGGGGAATTTGTTTTTCTTTGAGACACTGAAGAAGAATTCCTGATCTTTTTCTAGGAGAGGGTTTTGGATCCAGGATGCAAAAGGGCCTCTGGTTGGGACATTTCCTGCCACTTGGAAGATGTTTTGAGGAACCCCATTGTTCTGGACCTTGTCCGTGCTTAAGCCAACTTGTCATCCCTTAAAACTATTGAAATGCCTCCATTGAAATGCCTTTTAGAGCGGGGTGGGGGGGGTGGAGTGTCTCCAACCTTGGCAACTTTAAGACTTGTGGACTTCAAGTCCCAGAATTCCTCAGCCAGCTTTGTCTTAAAGTTGCCAAGGTTGGAGACCCTTGCTTTAAAGGACCCAACTACAAATACAGGTAGTTCTCAACTTGCAACCATAAATAGTGGAGCTCATCAAGTAATCTTCCTCTTCCTCTTCTTCTTCTTCCTCCTCCTCTTCCTCCTCCTCCCCTCCTCCATCCTCTTCCTCCCACTTCTCCATCCTCTTCCTCCCACTTCTCCATCCTCCCTTCTAGCACTGATGATGTTCCCTAGCTGGGTAATGAAATGCCTGCAAGAGGTCAGAGAGCATCAAGGACTCCAGTTTTCCTCTTCCTCCTCCTCCTCCTCCTCCTCCCCTCCTCCATCCTCCTCCTCCCTTCTAGCACTGATGATGTTACCTAGCTGGGTAATGAAATGCCTGCAAGAAAATCATCAAGGAGCACTCAGAGAGCATCAAGGACTCCACAGTTTTCCTTCTCCTCTTCCTCCTTCCCCTTTTCCCTCCTCTTCCTCTTCCTCCCCTTCTCCATCCTCCCTTCTAGCACTGATGATGTTACCTAGCTGGGTAATTGAAATGCCTGCAAGAAAATCACCAAGGTCAGAGAGCATCAAGGACTCCAGTTTACCTCCTCCTCTTCCTCCTCCTCCCCTTCTCCATCCTCTTCCTCCTCCAACAGGCCCGCAAATGGATAACCTGATGCTCCTCAGTTCACCCAGTTCATAGGCTGCCTCCCTTCTGCCACCCCGTCCTCTCTTGCAGCCAGCTCTTCCTTGCCCCTGACCTTGGGAGCTCCTTGCTTGGGAAGAGAGCCCGGTGGGTGATTTAGGAGATCTCGTGCCATTCTCTCCCTCTCTCTCTCTCTCTCTCTCTCTGCCATTCTAATGAGCTCTTTTAAAAGCAAAAAGAAAAAAAGGAATCAAAGGCATGTTAATGGTGGAATCTTCACATTTCAAAGGGAAGGGTATTTATTATACAAACTTCCAACTCATTAAGCCCCGTCTTGATGTGAGAAGAAACAGCTGCTTCAGCTTTGGAGGGAGACGTTCTCTCTCCCCTTTCAAAGATTAGAAGAGATCATCAGATATTTAAATTGTGTTTCTCCAGGAACTGCAGTGGCAACCCTTCCAGGTATTTTCTTGTGCCGGGTGGTGTTGTGCAAATTAAAAAGTCAAAAAGGCTTTCCCAGCACGGTAGGAGCGGCGCAGACTGAGGCTCCCCCCCCCCGCCACCCCAAAAAAAGCCCTTGGGTGTCCCCCTCAAGGACCCTCGACATTGTGTACTTCTGAACACACCGCTGGGGAATATCATTAAAGCACGAGGAATATTAATGCGAACGATCAGGAATATATGGCAGGCATTTTTAATGATAATGTTTTTCTTCTGGGCCACACCCCTCTCTGTCCTTACCCTAGCTACGTTTTGGAGAAGGGTCCTTGGCACAGGGTTCAAAATTGAAGGGCATCCCATCTCTTGTTTCCCACCCGTGTGCGTCAAGAAGAGAAGAGAAGATAGGATATGGGATAGAATATGGGATGGGATGGGATGAAATATGGGATAGGATAGGATAGGATAGGATAGGATAGAATAGAATAGAATAGAATAGAATAGAATAGAATAGAATAGAATAGAATATGGAATGGGATAGGATAGGATAGGATGGAATGGGATGGGATGGGATGGGATGGGATGGAACGGAATGGGATAGAATAGAATAGAATAGAATAGAATAGAATAGAATAGAATAGAATAGAATAGAATAGTGAATAGGATAGGATAGGATAGAATAGAGTAGAACAGAACAGAACAGAATAATGAATAGGATAGGATAGGATAGAATAAGGAATGGAACGGAACGGAACAGAACAGAAGGGGATAGGATAGGATGGTATGGAATAGAATAGTATAGAATAGAATAGAACAGAATAGAGTAGAGTAGAGTAGAGTAGAGTAGAAGATGGGATGGGATGGGATGGGATGGAATGGAATATGGTATAGAACAGAACAGAACAGAACAGAATAGAATAGAATAGAATAGAATAGAATAGAATAGAATAGAATAGAATAGAATAGAATAGAATATGGGATAGGATAAGATGGTATGGTATGGTATGAAATGGAATGGAATGGAATGGAATAGAATAGAATAGAGTAGAATAGAATAGAATAGAATAGAATAGAATAGAATAGAATTCTTGTATGATTGGACACACAAGGAATTTGTCTTTGGTGCATATGTTCTTGGTGTACATAAGGAGAATAAAATACATTCATCAAGAATAAAAAGATACAACACTTAGTGATAGTCAGGGTTACTAATAAGCTATCAAGTCGTACTAGGATACAAATAAAAACAATATAAATTGAAAGATACAAGCAACATGGTTATAGTAATAAGTGGGAAGAGATAGATACTAGTAAGGAAAAGAAGATCAATAGTAATGCAAACTTAGTGAACAGTTTGACAGTATTAGTTTGAAAGGGAATTAGTTGTTTAGCAGAGTGATAGCATTTGGGGAAAAACTGTTCTTGTGTCTAGTTGTTCTGGTGTGCAGTGCTCTATAGCGTCGTTTTGAGGGTAGGAGTTGAAACAGTTTATGTCCAGGATGTGAGGGGTCTGTAAATATTTTCCCAGCCCTCTTTTTGACTCGTGCAGTATGCAGGTCCTCAATGGAAGGCAGGTTGGTAGCCATTGTTTTCCTGCATTTCTAATGATCCTCTGAAGTCTGTGTCTGCCTTGTTGGGTTGCAGAGCCAAACCAGACAGTTATAGAGATGCAGATGACAGACTCCATCATTCCTCTGTAGAACTGGATCAGCAGCTCCTTGGGCAGTTTGAGTTTCCTGAGTTGGCGCAGAAAGAACATTCTTTGTTGTGCAGCATAAGTACACAATATGAATATGGAGATCTGCTCTTTTCTAGTTCTGGCCTTGAGTTCATCCAGCCAAGAATTTTGGAGGTCATTGTAGAGGTTCTTCAAAGCAATTTCCTCCCTTTCTTAGTTACTTGGATTCCTTTGCAATGAGGAATCTCATTTGGCAGGTGAAGAGTCTCTCTCAATTTGTAGTTGGCGTGGAGAGATCTGGCTGAAGCCCAATTGTAGCTTCTTTTCCAGGGGAGTTCTCTACCCTCAGACTTGTGGTCAGCATTGTAGATAATAATGATCATCCTTTAATTGTCCTCTGGGATTTTCTCCACATCTACTGGAGCACCCAAAGAATGATCTATTGTTGAGCTATCTTTTTTCCCTGCTCTTAATTCAGACAAAACTTGATCCTTCTTGGTTGACCAGAAAGGGCATCTTCTGTTGGTACAAGGCCTGGCCCATCATTTATAGGGCTTTATTCATAGACCACCTCCTGCCGTCTAAGAAGACTAGAAGCTTTGAAATCCAGCCCTGGTTAACCCATTAGGAGGTCCCGATAAGAGGTGGCTTTCTTTGTCGTGTGTCATGTTGTATGTGTTGTTGTTGTATTTTATTCTGGCTGTAAACCGCCCTGAGTCCTTCGGGAGAAGGGCGGTATACAAATTAAAATATTATTATTATTATTCTTTCAGGATGGTGCTCAGGTCCTAGGAAGAGATGATGACCCCCATCTGAAGCAGTCAACCCTGCCACCATTCAGTTTGTAATGGGATAACTTGCCACAACCAACTCACCATGGCCAATGGCCATGGCGAGTTGTTCACAGTTAGTTGGCCACAGCAAGTTGTGGAGAGTTGGCCATGGCGGGTTGGCCATGGCAAATTGGCTGCAGAGTTGGCCATGGCGAGTTGACCACAGAGAGTTGGCCGTGGAGAGTTGGCCATGGTGAGTTGGCTTTGGAGGGTTGGCCATGGTGAGTTGGCTGCAGACAGTTGGCTTCGGAGAGTTGGCCAAGAGAGTTGGCCATAGAGAGTTGGTTGTGGAGAGTTGGGCGCAGAGAGTTTGACATGGAGAGTTGGCTGTGGAGGGTTGGCCATGGTGAGTTGGCTGCAGACAGTTGGCTTTGGAGAGTTGGCCAAGAGAGTTGGCCATAGAGAGTTGGTTGTGGAAAGTTGGGCGCAGAGAGTTGGCCCTGGAGAGTTGGCTATGGTGAGTTGGCTGTGGAGGGTTGGTCATGGTGAGTTGGCTGCAGACAGTTGGCTTCGGAGAGTTGGCCAAGAGAGTTGGCCATAGAGAGTTGGTTTTTGGTGGTTTTTTTATTTGCATTTATATCCCACCCTTCTCCGAAGACTCAGGGCGGCTTACATTATGTCAGCAATAGTCTTCATCCTATTTGTATATTTATATACAAAATCAACTTATTGCCCCCAACAATCTGGGTCCTCATTTTACCTACCTTATAAAGGATGGAAGGCTGAATCAACCTTGGGCCTGGTGGGACTTGAACCTGCAGTAATTGCAAGCAGCTGTGTTAATAACAGACTGTCTTAGAAGTCTGAGCCACTCAAGGCTTATGGAGAGTTGGGCGCAGAGAGTTGGCCATGGAGAGTTGGCCATGGTGAGTTAGCTGCAGAGAGTTGGCTCTGGAGGGATGGCCATGGCGACTTGGCCACAGAGAGTTGAGTGCAGAGAGTTAACTCTGGAGAGTTGGCTATGGAGAGTCGGCCAAGAGACTTGGCCATGGAGAGTTGGTTGTGGAGAGTTGGCTGCAGAGAGTTGACTGCGGTGAATTGTTGTAGACCCATTCAGTTCACCATCAGGGTTTTCATGGCTCGGACTGATGCAGTTGTACTCAGTCTAACATCTGTTGTACTAGAACATGGGGGCGGAAGGCATTAGGGAGGACCTGACCCCCAGTGCATTGCTCATAACCTCAGCTCCAGCATGGAGGGGCAAAGGATCTGTCCCTTATCACTGAAGGGAGAATGCAAATATATATATATATCTTTTTCTGCCTTCCTTGAAATCCGAAGCAGCTGTTTCATTTCGCATGGAAACATTCTCACGGTGAACTCTGACTCAGTTTAGACTTTGGAGTGTAACGAACTCTTGTTGGATCAGACCAGAGGCCCAGCCAGAGTAGCCTTCAATCTTTGGCTGTGGTCAGTCCGAGGCTGGGGTGGGGTGGGGAGCCCAGAAGTGATTGACTTCCCTATTTTTTTGCAGATTTTGCAAAAAACAAAAAAAAGTGATTCTATTCAGATTTTATGTCTCTTAACATCGAGGTGCTTCTGCAGGCCACCGTAGCAAGCGTCTCCAGGAATCGACCATGTTCTTCGGGTTTCTGCGCTTGCTTCGGGGTGGCGTGTTGTGTCAGCCCCGGCTGCGCTTTAGCCGGGAGGAAGACATCTGCCGAGGAAGAAGGCTTATCTCCTCGGCGAGGGCTCGATGGTTTGTCGACCCCGGGGACACCCTGACACGCTGATCTCTCTCCGGCTTCTGAGCTTCCCGTATCTGATTTGCAAGCACTTACACAGCTTTTTAATTTGCAGTTGGTGGTGGATTTGAGCAGCGTTTGGCTCTTAGACGGGGGTTGGAGATAACAGCATCACTTCCAGCACTGTAGCCGCCTCCTCCTCCTTCCTCCTCCTTCTTCTTCCTCCTTCCTCCTCCCTCTTCCTTCTTCCATTTTCTTCCTCCTTCCTCCTCCTCCTTCAACTTCCCCTCTTCCTCCTTCCTCCTTCCACCATCTTTCTCCCCCCTCTTCCTTCTTCCACTTTCTTTCTCCTTCCTTCTTCCTTCTCCTCCTCCCTCTTCCTTCTTCCACTTTCTTCCTCCTCCTTCCTCCTCCTTCTTCTCCTCTCTTCCACCTTTCGCCTCCTTTCTCCCCACTCTTCCTTCTTTCACCTTTCTCCTCCTCCTCCTTCCTCCTCCTTTCTTCTCCCTCTTCCTTCTTCCACTTTCTTCCTCCTTCCTCCTCCTTCTTCCTCCTCCCCTCTTCCTTCTTCCACCCTCCACCTTCCTCCTCCTCCATCTTCCTTCTTCCACTTTCTCCTTCCTCCTCCTCCTTCCACTTTCTTCCTCCTCCTTTCTCCTTTCTCCTCCCTCTTTCTTCTTCCATTTTCTTCCTCCTTCCTCCTCCTCCTCCTTCTTCCTCCTTCCACCTTCCACCACCTTTCTCCTCCCTCTTCCTTCTTCCACCTTCCGCCTCCTCCTTCCTCCTCCTTCTTCTTCCTCCTCCACCTCTTCCTCCTCCCTCATAATTGCCAGTCCCATTACTTTACCAAAAAACAACAACCCAAAACCAACCCCACAAAACCCACAAAGCAAAGCATATGGAATGATTTGACGTTTTCAGCTCAGGAAAAAAAAAGTCAGTTGGACAATTTAAAATGCTGCGGACGCATTTATGATCCAGAAAGTTTCGCTTAGAATTTTTTTTTCTTTTTCCTCTTTGAAAGGGTGCTTGCCATTCCCAAACCCTTCCAAAGCTCGCTTAAGAACTGCATGTGGGTCATTGCAGAAAAACCATTTCTATTAACCTCCCTGGAGGTCACTGAATATCATGGGGCTGGTTCTGAATGTGATTGCTAAATCTATGCCCTTTTGCAGCAGCAGAGCAATACTTCCCTCCTCTGTTTCTTTCTTTTTTTCCTCGGGGTCAGACTAGATACCCACCCACGTTTAGCCCTGTTGCTGCTGCGATTTTGCAAATGGCCCGTGTGAGCAGAGGGTTTTGAACGAGGTTGCAGGATACGTGCAGCAAGGCTATTGCATGCAGAAAAATGGAACAACACTTTGATTCCTACCAGGGACGAACGGTTGCAGAAGTTGATGGCGTTGGGCTGAAATGGCAAAATTGACCACTTCGATTAAAGAAAAGAACATAAGTACCGTATTTTTCGGACTATAAGACGCACCTTTCCCACCCACCCCAAAAGTGGGTGAAAATTTAGGTGCATTGTATAGACCAAATATGGGCGTTTTTGGCCTCCCGAACCCTCCGTGCATCGCGTTTTTGCCCTCCCCGGTCCAGAAAAGCATTCTGCAGGCCAAAAACAGGTGCATTTTTTGCAAAAATGGGCCTATTTTTGGTGAAAATAGGCTGTGCAGAGCACTGAAGAGTGCTTCTGGGGGCCTGGGAGGGTGAAAATCTGACACATGATTTTTTTCTTATTTTCCTTCTGTAAATTTAGATGTGTCTTATAGTCCGAAAAGGTAGCTTAGTGGGTAAGATGCTGAGCTTGTCGATCAAAAGGTCGGCAGTTCAGTGGTTCGAATTCCTAGCGCCGCATAACGGGGTGAGCTCCCGTGACTTGTCCCAGCTTCTGCCAACCTAGCAGTTCCAAAGCAGGTAAAAAATGCAAGTAGAAAAATAGGGACCACCTTTGGTGGGAAGGGAACAGCGTTTCATGCGCCTTTGGCGTTGAGTCATGCCGGCCACATGACCATGGAGATGTCTTTGGACAGCGCTGGCTCTTCGGCTTTGAGACGGAGATGAACACCGCCCTCTAGAGTCAGGAACAACTGGCATGTATGTGCGAGGGGAACCTTTCCCTTTTTATAGTCTGAAAAATACAGTACTGTTCTGTCCCCCTCGCCTCAGTCCGAGCGATGACTTAATTAGCCGGCACTATCAGCTCTGGCAGCAAACTAGTGAGCATCTGCCAAGTGACTCTGTTATCTCCCTTGATGCCGATGAGTCACCCAGGAACAAACAGTACTTCAGCTCTAGTTAAGCAGTTGATTTGCCTGCTACGAAGAGGCATAGCAGCCCTTGCTGCTTTTATATCCTGTGGGGTGTGGCTCCATGACTCAGCACTTCCTAGGCCTGCCCCACCCCTGCTTCTGTTGTTCCCTTCTCTCCTGCCTACGAAATCTAGGGTCCAGCCAGGCCTGATTGCCATCAGCTGGGTCTGGAGGCGTGGCCTGGGGGGGAAAGAGTCAGGGGACGGAGGCCTCGTTATCTCCTCCACCTGGCCTGCCTCTGGCTCCTGGAGCTGAGCCAGGGAAGCCGGTGCTCCCGAGGTAAGTCCTGATGGCCCTTCCCCCTCACTTTCAAAGTCACTTTCTGGCAGGAGGCCCGGCTCACAGGGCGCAGACACAACAAGTACTTTTATTTCCACTTGGAGACCACTTCTGAACTTCGTGCTTGAACTGGAAAGGAATGAAACTTTGATTTTGGGCTTTACCGAGTAGATTCAGAGGTGAAATCCAGCAGGTTCTGAAGAACCGGTAATGGAAATTTTGAGTAGTTCAGAGAACGGGGAAATAGCACCTCTGGCTGGCCCCAGAGTGGGGAGGGAATGGAGATTTTGCAGTATCCTTTCCCTGCCACACCCACCAAGCCATACCACGCCCACCAAGCCACACCTATAGAACCAGTAGTAAAAAAAAGTAGGATTTCACCACTGAGTAGATTGCTAGATCTTTACAGAAATGGTGTGTTCATATTATTATGAAAAAAGCAAAAAGCTGTGATTTGACGTTAATGCCTTCATCGACTGCAGAAGAAAGAGGCTGAAGTCAACATTTTCTTTTTCTTTTCTTTTTTCTTTACCCTTCCATACTTTTCTTCCCCCTTTTTCCTCCCCACCGTTTTCCTATCGCCTTTTGTATTTTTGCAATATTGTATAATTCCATAAATAAAAATGTTACACTTGAGGTTGCAGAATAAGAAAAAGAGAGAAGGGAAGGCAGAGTTGCGCTCGATTCGTGCTCTTAATCTGGGAATAAAATTCCCGAACGAAAGGAATAAAAATTGCCCAGTGACCTTCCAATTGGACTTCTACTGGTCGCAACAATTTAAAAACCTCTCCTCTTCCCGCCCACATGCTAGCAATTAAAAAAAAAATTAACTCCACAAGGATGGTGTTGCAAATCTTACGGCCGTATTGCTAGGAGATGCTTCAATGGATTAAGAGCGGTTGTGCCGTGTCGTGCAAATCCCCGAACCCAATTAATTAGTCCAGACCACGGACCCTGAGGGGATGAGCTGGAGCCCCTCTCCCCCAAGAGTCCCAATAATTGGCCAACAGGATGGTCACCCCCAGTTTCTCCAGTAGGACAATCCCTCACGGGAAAGGGACCAGCAATTGTCCTGCAGGCAGCAGAGGAAACATATTTAGCGGTCCAAGAGGGTTGTGGAATATGTTAATATTAAGCTGGGAGGAAAAGGCTCAGCCTGATGGTTTGGCATCAAGGCTCTTCCTTGGGTTCGACTCTGTGGCCCTCAAGTTCCATGTTTGTCCTTGGGAAGCTTCCGTTATCCATATACCCGTAATAGCTCAGGCTGTTAGAAGCCTGTTATTAGAACACAGCAGCCTGCAATTACTGCAGGTTCAAGTCCCACCAGGCCCAAGGTTGACTCAGCCTTCCATCCTTTATAAGGTAGGTAAAATGAGGACCCAGATTGTTGGGGGGGCAATAAGTTGACTTTGTAAATATACAAATAGAATGAGACTATTGCCTTATACACTGTAAGCCACCCTGAGTCTTCGGAGAAGGGCGGGATATAAATGTAAATATATCTGTATTTTTTCGGACTATAAGACGGACCTAAATTTTTTCGGACTATAGGACGGACCCAAATTTAGAAGAGGAAAACAACAACAAAAAGTTTTTGGCCTCTGCGCATCCCATTTTCAGCCCCTTTTTTGACCCTTTTCCAGTCTTTTTCGGCCCATTTTCAAGGCTTTTGTTTTTGGCCCGTTTTGGGGGCTGTTTTTGGCCCATTTTGGGTTTTTTTTTTTTTTTTTGGCCCATTGTCAAGGCTTTTTAAAGCCTGTTTTGGGGCCTTCACCCAATGGAAAATTGATGGAGCAGCTGACTAAAGAAACTCCTTAGTTGGAAGCGACCCAGCAATAAAACCCAGTTAATAGAAGCCATCATTCAATCAATCTTGGTTTCACATTAGAACGGCTGCAGAACTCAAAGACTTGGTTCCCTCCATGGGAAGACGTTGTAAGGCCGCAATTCATGCTAAAGGTCACCCAACGAAGTATTCACTGACATGGGGATCATTTTTGTATATCTCATTTTTTTCTACGTGTTTCCCTTTTCTTCTTTATACTGTAACTGCTATTCTAAATAGCAAATCCTTCCTGAAATTGATTGCATGACATTCTTGATTCGATTATCTTTCCATTGATATATGTATAATTTTATGGTACTACAACTACAAAAAAAAAAAGTGGTGTTTTTAGCTAGTTTTAGAAAATACAACTTTTCCCAAAAGGTTTCCACAATTTTGGCCACTGCTGTACACGCAGGAGAAAACATTGCCTCTGTGAGATTGGAAGGCTGCTTCTCCACTTGGGTGGGAGAAGAGAAAGTGGAGTTGTTTTGTCTCGCTTTGCCAAGCAAAACTGAGTCCAGGGTATGACTGGGCGTAACAAGCCAGGATCCGCTCTCTGGTTTATGGCTGTTGAAGCCTCTGAGCGTGAGGTGCTTGGAGGAATTTTCAACCTGTTCCTTTTAAGCTGAGTTGCTCTTCCAGCCACTCACTTTGGGCTGGTTTATTTTTAATTTGTGTGTGTGTGTGTTTGTGTGTGTGTGTGTGTCAGTAGGGGTTTCCCTTCCTTTGTTTAACCTCTGACCCATGAAAGCAGCAGTTAATCAAAAGCTCTGGAGGAGCCAAGAGGAAGTGGAAGCGCTTGGTTACCAGTGAAATATGAGGAAAACATGCCCTGTCAATCCCCAAGTGAGGTACCAGTTTCTCGGTCCATCAGCTCCAGGCAGAGAAGGGGGTGAGGCTGGCTGCCTCCTGCCCCTCCCTGTGTTTTGAAAAGGAGACACACAAATAAACCGGAGAAGGCAGAGATGGCTGAGATAAATTCTCCCCTCTGTGTCCGTTTTGCTTCTTGCTCAGCTGGGAGAACTGAAATCGAAGAACTTAGAAGAGGAAGAAAGGAGGGAGGAAAGGAGGGAAGAAGGAAGGAAAGCAAAGAAGGGATAGAAGAAGGAAGGAGAGGAGGAAGGAAGGAAGGCAAGAGGAAAAGGAAGAAAGGAAGGAAAAGTGGATGGCTGGATGGAAGGAAGGAAGGAAGGCAAAGAAGGGATGGAAGGAAGGAAGGAGAGGAAGAAGGTAGGTAGGAAGGAAGGCAAAGAGGGAAAGGAAGGAAGGAAGGCAAAGAAGGGATAGAAGGGAGGAG
The DNA here is from genome assembly GCF_028640845.1 of Ahaetulla prasina. Taxonomy (NCBI): domain Eukaryota; kingdom Metazoa; phylum Chordata; class Lepidosauria; order Squamata; family Colubridae; genus Ahaetulla; species Ahaetulla prasina. The sequence goes on along the minus strand of NC_080554.1, from coordinate 11,586,153 downwards.
GGAGGGAAGGAAGGAAAGAAGGCAAAGGGGGAAAGGAAGGAAGGAAGGAAAAGGAGATGGATGGATGGAAGGAAGGAGAGAGGAAGGTAGGTAAGAAGGAAGGCAAAGAGGGAAAGGAAGGAAGGAAGGAAAAGGGGATGGATAGAAGGAAGGAAGGAGAAGAGGAAGGAAGGAAGGAAGGAAGGCAAAGAGGATGGGTGGAAGGAAGGAAGTCAAAGAAGGGATAGAAAGGAGGAAGGAGGGAAGGAAGGAAAGAAGGCAAAGGGGGAAAGGAAGGAAGGAAGGAAAAGGGGATGGATGGATGGAAGGAAGGAGAGGAGGAAGGTAGGTAGGAAGAAAGGCAAAGAGGGAAAGGAAGGAAGGAAGGCAAAGGGGATGGATAGAAGGAAGGAAGGAGAAGAGGAAGGAAGGAAGGAAGGAGGGAAGGAAGGTAGGAAGGAAGGCAAAATGGGTAAGGGAGGAAGGAAAATGATGGATGGAAGGAAGGAAGACAAAGAAGGGAGGGAAGGAAGAAAGGCGAAGGGGAAGGAAGGGAGGGAAGCAAAGAGGAAAAGGATGGAAGGAAGGCAAATATTCCTCAAAGCCCCCAATTTGGCGCCGGCCTCTTTGGTGAGTTCCGAGCAAGCTCAGAGAGAAGCCAGCCCGAAGTCCCCTTCTTCCCCCCCACACCTTTTCCCTGTGGGATTCCACCCCCCCCCCACCGCGTCTTGCAGTGGGCTCGAGTCTGCCCCTATACCTGTTGAAGAGAGAACACCTGCCAAGGGTTTACACACTTACACACACACCCAGGTGAAAAGACAACGCAGGGCCCTGGAGAGCCCTCCGGCAGTTGTCGGCGCCGGTTGGAACCGGGAAAATTGGCCCGTGGTTGCTTAGCAAAGAGAGCCCAGATCTCTAAGCAGAATCTGGTTTTGACACTTTTAAGCCTTAGAGAAAAACCGGCGCTTTACAGCCGATGCGCTGCCTCTTCGGTTCCTGTCAGTTAATAAACTGCTTTTTTTTTCTTCAAATCCCTCATTTTTCAAGAAGTTGGAGCCTTCCCCATTTGTGCAAGATCTAGGTTGATTCTGTAGCTGAGGGGACATTTGCTCCCCTCAGCTGTGGCTTCCAGACAATATAAAAGCCCAGTCTAGTGCAACGGGAAAATTTCTCCTTGGTATTCTGAATTTCACGTGCTGGTAGGAACCCTGCTAAGAATGGGCTGGAGCGAGGAAAATAACCCGGAGGCAGGTTAAGTGGCGGGAAATTATATTCTTTTTCCCAGTCTTGAGTTCTTGGGTTGCAGCAGTCACTTCTCCGAAGAAGAGTATTTTATTGGGAATTGAAACTGGGGAATCTTTCATGTTCTCTCTTAAGACTGACATAGCTGCTTTAATGAGTCCGTACATAAGTCCGAAACAAGCCCCAAATGCTGAATTTTTAAGGGTGACATACAATTGTTTTGCAGTAAGGAGAATTGCGTCAAGCCAGTTTACCTTTGAAATCCAAAATTAGGAAGTGTGAAAGGAAGAACAGAGTAACAGAGTTGGAAGGGACTTTGTAAGGTCATCTAGTCCAACTCTCTGCCCAAGCAGGAGACCCTACACCATTTCTGACAGGTGGCAGTCCAATATCTTCTTGAAAGCCTCCAGGGATGAAGCTCCCGCAACTTCTGAAGGCAACTTCTGTTCCGTCGGTTGATGTGGATGTTTGCGACCTCCTGCCCTAATTGTAGCCTCTTTCTGTAAGATTCCCCTCTTTCTACTAACCGTGCGGTGAAAATCAAACACATGACTTCCTGATGAGAGTTCTCAAGATGGTTCTCCATGAAGAAAGTCCATGTCAGTGTCAATCAGAACAGAGCTGGAAGAGACCTTGGAGGTCTTCTAGTCCAAACCTGTGCTCAAGTAGGAGACCCTACACCATTTCACACATCGACTGTCCAGTCTCTTCTTAAAAACTCTAGTGATGGAGCGCGCACAACTTCTGCTGGCAAGCTGTTCCACTGATTAATTGTCCTCACTGTTAGGAAGTTTCTCCTCAATTCCAGGTTGCTTCTCTCCTTGATTAGTTTCCATCCTTGATTGTTTCTTGTCCTGCCTTCTGGTGCTGTGGAAAATATGTTGACCCCCCCTTTTCTTTGGGACAGCCCCTCAAATACTGGAAGACTGCTATCATGTCACCCCCTAGTCCTTCTTTTCTCTAAACTGGCCATACGCAATTCCTGCAACCATCCTTCCATGTTTTCCTGGCAGCACCTGGCAGGACATCCCAAGTCTTCATCCACCACCAACATTTTCTGATTTTATCCTTGGGGGGGGGAGGGAGAGATCTAGGGCAGGCAGGGGTCTCCAACCTTGGCGACTTTAAGCCTTGTGGACTTCAACTCCCAGAGTTCCTTTGCTGGCTGAGGAACTCTGGGAGTTGAAGTCCACAAGGCTTAAAGTTGCCAAGGTTGGAGACCCTGATCTAGGGCATGCAAGGAGTCGCGAGTTCCTGACAACTCAACAAGCTTCCTTCCCCTTTTTGAACACATTTTGCAGAAGAAAGGATTTTGCTTTCCATAACATCAATGTGCAAACATGTGCTTTTCTTTTCTTTTTTAGTTATCTCCCATGGTTTGAAGTCTTTTATAAACTGCTGAATATTCTGGCAGACTACACAGTGAAGGGCCAGGTAAATATCTCGGTCACACTTCCGTGTGACTTGATGTGTGTCTTGTGCGTTTGAATAGTTTGTGTATTTGTGTAGCTTGTGCGTTTGTGTGCGCATTTGAGAGAGGCCCAGTGTGTATATGCCTTTACAACCTTATACCATTTGACAACACCCGAGATGACTCAACCCATCTTTGATTCAGCCTTGGAAGTCAATTCCATATCTATCACTAGAAAGTTGTGACCCAGGCCCAAGTAGGTAGTAATAAACTTAGTCTGTGGAAAAACAAACTTTATTTGAACAGCTGGAAATTACTTCATTCCCAGCGTCGTTCAGCTCAAAGTAAAACAAATGCCTCCCAACACAAATTCTTCAGTTATCTCACAAACCTTAGTCCCATTAGGCAAACTGCCTTCCTGGCAAACATCCAGAAGCCACAAAAACAAAGACGTAGACGAAGCAGAAGACACAGCTACAATGTTGTTTTCTGGCAAAGGCCAAATGCCGGTGCTGGTCTGCTTTAAGCCTTATGGGAGGGGCCAATCATCTCTTGGCCTTACTTCCGAGTTGTCCTCTCTGCTTGAGCTGCTCTTGCCTTCTGGCAGCTCTTCTCATGTATGCATTAGGAACAGGCTCCTCCTGTTCCTCTGCCTCACTACTATCAGACTCTGGAGGCTCTGGAGTCCGCACCTCACTTCCCGATGGCCCTGACCTCACCTCAGCCTCCTCGCTATCCGACTCTGTTGCCAGTTCTGTAGGCTGCTGACGGACCACAACATAGAACAAGTTTTCATAAAATAAACTAAAAATGTCCAAGTTTTAAAGACAGGAAGAAAATAGTTCCATGGAATTATTTCCCTATTTCCCAATAAAGCCAAGTAATATTACATACTGTTTGTGATTATTTTAATATCCCCTGTTCAATGATAGAGGTGATAATGGTTCACAAGAATTTCAGATCAGGTAAAGATAAAAGCTCCCCTCGCACATATGTGCTAGTCGTTCCCGACTCTAGGGAGCGGTGCTCATCTCCGTTTCAAAGCTGAAGAGCCAGCCCTGTCTGAAGGTGTTCTCCGTGGTCATGTGGCCGGCATGACTCAATGCCAAAGGCGCACGGAACGCGGTTTCCATCCCACCAAAGGTGGTCCCTATTTTTCTACTTGCATTTTTTTTACGTGCTTTCGAACTGCTAGGTTGGCAGAAGCTGGGACAAGTAACGGGAGCTCACCCCATTACGCGGCACTAAGGATTCGAACTGCTGAACTGCCAACCTTTCGATCGACAAGCTCAGTGTCTTAGCCACTGAGCCACCGTGTCCCTTCTAATTTCAGTTTGTAATATGCTAAGTAAGGAGACCTGAGTAGGTGTCAGAAGAGGGCGAAAACAGGATGCGTGGAGTATTCAGGAGGCCCGAAACAGGCCCGTGTTCGGTCTATAAGACGCACCGAAATTTTCACCCACTTTTAGGGGCAGTGAGAAAGTGCGTCTTATATTCTGAAAAATACGGTAGATTGACAGGTGGTCATTTTACCCAGTGGGGGGAAAAAATAGGGGTACTTTTGTTGAACAAAGTAAGATGGATTTCTTTCTTTACCTTGACATGAAGAAAAAAACCCAAGATTATTATTTTTTTTGCCTCTCATTAACAAGAGAGACTAAGGGACGTGGTGGCTCAGTGGCTAAAATGCTGAGCTTGTCGATCGAAAGGTCGGCAATTCAGCGGTTCGAATCCCTAGCACCGCGTAACGGGGTGAGCTCCCGTTATTTGTCCCAGCTTCTGCCAACCTAGCAGTTCGAAAGCACATAAAAAATGCAAGTAGAAAAAATTGGGACCAACTTTGGTGGGAAGGGAACAGCGTTCCGTGCGCCTTTGGTGTTGAGTCATGCCGGCCACATGACCATGGAGACGTCTTCAGACAGCGCTGGCTCTTCGGCTTTGAAACTGAGATGAGCACCGCCCCCTAGAGTCAGGAACGACTATCACGCATGTGCGAAGGGGAACCTTTACCTTTAACAAGAGAGAAAAGGAGATAGATATTCCTCTCCCAAGGAACACAACCCCGTAACTAAGACCCCCTCGTTTTTTCTTCTCTGTTTCAGGACAGCCAAAGATGTGAACTTTTGCAGACCCTTTATAAACTACCGATTCCTGAGCCGGCTTCTTCGGTTCATCTCAGCGTGGTGAGCATTCCTAAAATGTTGAAAAGTGTGGAGGTTTTCGTTTGGAGAACGGTGCAGCTCTTCAGTTCATTGTCTTGGGGGCATCACGGAAGTCCTAGGGAGCAGAAGTGGCCTTTCCCCCATTCTTCTTTTTTTTTAAAAAAAATTCTTTTTATTAATTTCACTAAAAAAGAGCAACATATTCAAAATCCATGTAGACAGTGGGTTGTCTGGCTACAGTTCTTTTGAGTAATAAGCATCACCGTAATTATAATAGTATTCTCTAATAGCAATCTCATAATAACAGTGCTTTTCTCTCATAGCATCAACACATATTACCGTATTTTTCTGAGTATAAGACGCACCTTAGTTTTTGGGGAGGAAAATAAGAAAAAAAGCTGATTGGTAGGTGGATTGGCTTCCTGGAATACCCCCAATCAGCTGTTCCCAGAGGTCAATTTTAGCAACAGGTTCTTGGTTGTGAATTCTGTGCCTTGCTTTTTTTTACTTTTTTTTTTTTCTGCCTCTGAAAGCCTCCGAAACAGAGCTTCAGAAAAAAAGCCTCTGAAACTCTTTTTTGAGAGCTTCTTTTCTGAAGCTCTGTTTGGGGGCTTTTTTTCTAAGCTCTGTTTGGGGCTTTTTTTCTGAAGCTCCATTTGGGTTTTTTTTCCTAAGCTCCGTTTGGGGCTTTTTTTCTGAAGCTCTATTTGGGGGCTTTTTTTCTGAAGCTCTGTTTTGGGCTTTTTTTCTGAAGCTTTTTTTCTGATGCTTTTTTCAGCCTCTGAAACCTCCGTTTGAGAAGCTGGGTGGCGCTATATTTGGAGTATAAGACGCACTCAGATTTTTACCCTCTTTTTGGGCAGGAAAAGTGCATCTTATACTCCGAAAAATATGGTAGTTGTTAATACTAATCAAAATTAATCAAAGTTAATAAGTTACGGTGAACAATCCTAATAATAAGATTAATCTTTCTCTTATGGTTTTTGAAGTTCTCACTCCTGTTTCTCTTATTTAATCATCGATAGAGCAGATCCCACAGCTCAAAATATTCAGTGTCCTTTGCCCGTCCACACCTGGCTTGGCATGTGCCAAGAGGAATCTGTCCACGATCTCCATGATTTAAAACAGCACTAAGCCAACACTTGTCTGAAAAGATTTGGGCTGATAACAGGTCCATATCTTGTATACAGTAGTGGCCAAAATTGTGGAAACCTTTTGGGAAAAGTGTATTTTCTAAAACCAGCTAATAACACCACTTTTTTTTTGGAGTAGTACTATAAAATTATATATCAGTGGAAAGATAAGAATGTAATGCAATAATTTTTAGGAAGGATTTGCTATTAGAACAGCAGATACAGTATAAAGAAGAAAAGTGAAACAGGTTAAAAAAAAGATATACAAAAATGATCACCATAGAAAAAACGAGATATACAAAAATGATCACCATGTCAGTTAATACTTAGTTGGGTAACCTTTAGCATAAATTATGGCCAAGTCTTTTAGTTCTGCTGCTGTTCTAATGTGAAACCAAGATTGAATGATGGCTTCGATTAACTGGGTTTTATGTCTGGGTCGCTTCTGACTAACAAGTTTCTCTAGTCGGCGCCATACATTTTCAATTGGGTGAAGGTCTGGGCTATTCCCAGGCCTTTCCAGCAGTGGAATAGGATTATCTGGAAACTCCAAAAAAAGTAGTGTTATTAGCCATCAAACCTCAAAAATAGACTTTTCCCAAAAGGTTTCCACAATTTTGGCCACTACTGTAACTGGGTATGGCTAGTCTAGAGAAGAGAAAGACTAGGGGGGACATGATAGTAGTATTCCAGTAATTTGAGAGGCTTCTACAGAGAAGAGGGGGGATCAACTTATTTTCCAAAGCACCAGAAGGAACCCAAGAAACAATACCTGGAAACTAATCAAGGAGAATCTATGAAGATTCTCAGCCCTCCAGGTCATGGTTGTCCCAAAAGTGCTTTTTTGAAGAGGCAAGTGGACTTTCTTGGTTTTTCTTTGAAGATGTTTCGCTTCTCACCCAAGAAGCTTCTGAAGAAGAGCTGAAGAGCTGAAGAAGATGAGAAGCGAAGGGTCTTCAAAGAAGAACCAGAAAGTCCAGTTGCCTCTTGCAAAAAGCACTCTTGGGATAACCAAGGAGAGAAGCCACCTGGAATTAAGGAGAAACTTCCTAGCGGTGAGACAAATTAACCAGTGGAACAGCTGGCCACCAGAAGTTGTGGACGCTCCATCACTGGAGCTTTTTAAGAAGAGACTGGACAATCACTTATCTGAAATGGTATAGGGTCTCCTGCTTGATCAGGGGGTTGGACTAGAAAACCTCCAAGGTCCCTTCCAGCTCTATTCTATTCTAAACCAAGAGGGGGAAGACACGACATAATCTATATTAATCCTTCCATTCCCCCACCATCCAGTCAGAGCTGAAGAAGCGTCTTGGATGAAAAGCGAAACGTCTTCCAAGAAAAACCAGAAAGTCCAATTGGACTAGAAGACCTTCAAGGTCCCTTCCAGCTCTGTTCTAACTGATTGTCTGTCGCTGTAATTTGGATTGTTGAGTTGGGTTCCATGGTGTTTGCGGCATCAGTGGTATATGTTGAAGTTCTTTTTTACCCCCAAGCAGTAGATCAAGGCTTCTCAGCCCTGGCAATTAACAGGTTTATTATTATTTTATTTATTTTATTTAATCATATTTTTATACCGCCCTATCTCCCAAGGGACTCAGGGCGGTTTACAGCCAAGTAAAATATACACATAAATAAATACAAGTTAAAACCCCAATTTAAAAAACTTATTAAATACGGCCAAATATTAAAACCCCAATAAAATAGTAAAACCCCATTAAAACCAAATTTAAATTTTAAAATTCTAGTCCAGTCCTGCGCAGATAAACAGATGTGTCTTAAGCTCGCGGCGAAAGGTTCGAGGTTGTGCATTCTGGGTCCTGATGTCCTCGCATAATCAAGTTATCAAGTTTGAGAATCACTGCAGTAGGGCGTAAATATAATAATAATAATAATAATAACAATTATTATTATTATTATTATTATTATTATTATTATTATTATTATTATTATTATTATTATTATTATTATTTAATTTTTATACCGCCCTTCTCCCGAAGGACTCAGGGCGGTTCACAGCCAAATAAAAACAACAGTAAGTAAATACAATACAAATAAAATCAGTCATTAAAAAACTTATTACATATGGCCCCAATTTAAAATACATTTAAAACGATAAAACCAAATTAAAATTTAAAACCCAATAATAAAAGTTCTAAAAATTCTATGCCAGTCCTGCACGGAAAAATAGATACGTCTTCAGCTCGCGGCGGAAGGTCCGAAGGTCAGGAAGTTGACGAAGTCCTGGGGGAAGTTCGTTCCAGAGGGTGGGAGCCCCCACAGAGAAGGCCCTTCCCCTGGGGGCCGCCAACCAACATTGCTTGGCTGACGGTACCCTGAGGAGTCCCTCTCTGTGAGTGCGCACGGGTCGGTGGGAGGCAAACGGTGGCAGTAGGCGGTCCCGTAAGTAACCCGGTCCTAAGCCAAATATGCCAAAATAAATGGAAATTTGAGGTGCATTTTTCTCTCTCCCTCTCTCTCTCCCCGCCCGCCTTACCCTTTCAGCATTCTTACTTTACGGTGCCCGACACAAGGGAACTTCCCAGCATCCCCGAAAACGTAAGTCTCTACTGTGTGTATGTATGGGGAGGAAGGTATCACTCTTCATAAACGATGTAACCCTATATCAGATTCCAGAATTCATAATTTAGGAATACGGGAGAGGGAAATGTCAGGAGAAATCAAGATTTATGGAAGTGCTTAATAACAGCAGCTTGTTGATTGGACAATAGCAGATATCAGATTAAGAGATATCAGATTGCCTTTGAATAATTAGGATGTATTATTTTATGTAATGGGGGAGTTAGGAAATGAAAAGACTTGGATGAGGTTAATTGGATTAGAAGAGAAAATTTTATTCTATGTTTGGTTTATGTATAACAATACCTTGTGATTGACCCGGGAAGCGGGGGGGGGGGTGAAGGGAGGGGGGAAGGGGGTTTTGAGGGTGGGGGGAAAAGGGGGAAAATGTTTTTGTTTGTTAAAACTTTTTCAGTTAAAAAAAAAAGAGTTATGGAAGTGCTTGGAGTTCAGCTTATCGATTGAAAGGTTGGCGGTTCGGCAGTTCGAATCCCTAGTGCCGCGTAACAGGGTGAGCTCCCGTGACTTGTCCCAGCTTCTGCCAACCTAGTAGTTCGGAAGCACGTAAAAAAAATTCAAGTAGGAAAATGGGGACCAACTTTGGTGGGAAGGGAACAGCGTTCCGTGCACCTTTGGCGTTGAGTCATGCCGGCCACATGACCACGGAGACGTCTTCGGACAGCGCTGGCTCTTCAGCTTTGAAACAGAGATGAGCCCCGCCCCCTAGAGTCAGGAACGACTGGCACGTATGTACGAGGGGAATCTTTACCTTTAAGAGTTTGGGACAGCAAATTGTGTAGGGTTTCCTGCTTGAGCAGGGGGTTGGACTAGAAGACCTCTAAGGTCCCTCCAGGTTCCTCTTTCGGTTGATTGAATTTAGCATCTGGGTAGCACGAAGATTGCCTTTTTTTTCCCTTTTTTTTTTTTTGAGAGGCCTGCCAAGTTATCTCTGCTGTCGTATCCGTACCACGGTGGCAGGAAGTGGCCACTACTTCTAAACAGTTTCTGTTTAGATACAAACATCTTGCTAATCAGCACAGATGGAGTAGGAACCACAGGGAGGGAGGGACTGCATGCCAGTTGAACAGGTTTATTTTAAAACAAAAATCTACGTTATCCCCCTAGTCCCTTCTCCTGGGTGGTTCTCCCTCTTAGCTGCCCAACAAGGCTTGAGTGAGACCAAGGAGGAGCCATGGAGGGTGTTGGCGCTGCCCATGGTCCTCACCCTGGCACACTCGCCTTCTTAAATCACTCAGTCTGCCTTGTGGGAAGAGAGGGTGTTTTTATGAGCCGAAGCGTCTTGCAGAAACTTCAAAGGAAGATCGTAAAATATGGGTCCTTTGGGTTGAGTTAAGATTAGACAGATCATTTTCCATGTTGCAAGGTCTTTAGTCCATTATTTAAGCCAGCCTAGAGAAGAGCTGGACTGGGGGGGAGGAGTGCCATCTATCTATCTATCTATCTATCTATCTATCTATCTATCTATCTATCTATCTATCTATCTATCTATCTATCTATCTATCTATCTAATATATCTATCTATCTATATGTCTATCTAATATATCTATCTACATGTCTATCTCTCTATCTATCTATCTAATCTATCTATCTATCTATCTATCTATCTATCTATCTATCTATCATCTACCATCTATATCTATCTGTCTCTCTCTGTCTCTCTCATCCATCTACCTACCTACCTATCTACCATGTATATGTATCTATCTATATTTCTATCTATCTATCTGTCTATCTGTCTATCTCATCCATCCACCCACCCACCCCTCAATCATCTATCTATCTATCTATCTATCTATCTATCTATCTATCTATCTATCTATCTATCTAATCCATCCATCCATCCACCCACCCACCCACCCATCAATCTATCATCCATCTATCTATCTATCTATCTATCTATCTATCTATCTATCTATCTATCTATCATCTACTGTCTGTATCTACCTGTCTCTCTCTGTCTCTCTCTACAGACAGATAGACATGTAGATAGATATATTAGATAGACATATAGATAGATTAGATAGATAGATAGATAGATAGATAGATAGATAGATAGATAGATAGATAGATAGATAGATAGATACTATAGATAAATACAGACATATACATGGTACATAGGTAGGTAGGTAGATGGATGAGAGAGACAGCCACCTATCTATCTATCTATCATCCACCCATCTATCTATCTATCTATCTATCTATCTATCTATCTATCTATCTATCTATCTATCTATCTATCTATCTATCTATCTATCTATCTATCTATCTAATCTATCCATCCACCCACCCACCCATCCACCTATCAATCTATCATCTATTTATCTATCTATCATCTATCAGCAAGTACCTGGAAACAAGCAACAGTATAGACATAGACATGGACGCATGAAAAAAAAATTGGCACAAAAAAGGAGGATATAAGTAGGCAAAACATAGCCAGAAACCCATAGAATGATTACATATAATTGGGGACAGTAAGACAGGGACGGTAGGCACACTGATGCGCTTATGCACGCCCCCTTAGGGACCTCTTAAGAAACGTGAAAGGTCCACGGTAGACAGTTTAAGGTGAAAAGGTATGGGGATTAGAGACCCTAACAACAGGATCAGGTAGAGTGTTCCAGACATTTACTACTCTATTGCGGAACTCATATTTCCTACAATCAAGATACATGATAACAGTATTCCAGGATTTGAGGGAGTGCCAAAAAGAAGGGGGGGGGTCAACTTATTTTCCAAAGACAAGAAACTATGGATGGAAACTGATCAAGGAGAGAAACCACCTGGAATTAAGGAGAAACTTCCTGACAGTGAGGACAATTAACCAATGGAACAGCTGGCCACCAGAAGTTGTGGGCGCTCCATCACTGGAGGTTTTTAAGGAAAGACAAGACAGTCACTTGTCTGAAATGGTATAGGGTCTCCTGCTTGAGGGGGTTGGACTAGAAGACCTTCAAAGTCCCTTCCAACCCTATTCTGATTATTATTGTCAGGCTGCCTCTGATTATATCTAGGAAAGAATACACCTTGACTTCATTTGCAAATAAAGAAAAGTACTTTTACTAGTTACATCTGGATAGCAGCAGTTCTAAGTTGAATCTGAGACAGAATATGGTTGACAATCTGTATCACCCTATTCCTCCCTCCTCTTTCCCAAAAGGTCATCAGGTCTGGTCCAATGCCAGCTCCTTCCCGGGGTCCCGTGGTAATCTTCTTCCGCAGGTCTCTGGTTGTCAATCAAATCAGGAATGCAATGTCCGTTAGAGTTCGCGCTCAAACATTCCTGTTGAATTCAAAACATTAATCTCCCCTCCCACCTTAATTATGTCAGACCGACACTCTTAAAGGCCCCTCTCTACTTAACTTGAATCCAATAACTATTTACATTAGAAATACAATCCCATTCTATCTAACAACTGAATATAAGGAGTACAAAGAGATACGAAGTTTGGAGTGGAGGCTGACATTCGGCCCTCCTGCAACAAGGACGTCAGTCCTAGAAAGAAAAAAGAAAAGTTAGGGTTTGTCAGGATATTTTTTATAGAATTGAGCTATCTTTTCTGAAGCACGAACATCTTCCTTGTTCACCCATTTGTCACCAACTCAAATATATCAAGGAGAAACTTCCTAACAGTGAGGACAATTAACCAGTGGAACAGCTTGCCTCCAGAAGTTGTGGGTGCTCCATCAATGGAGGCTTTTAGGAAAAGACTGGACAGCCATTTGTCAGGAATAATCTAGCTTGAGCAGAGGGTTGGATTAGAAGACCTCCAAGGCCCCTTCCAGCTCTATTCTGACGGATTGATTAAGGTTTCTATCCTGCCGTAGATGCTAACTTGAGAGTCACTACTGTGGAGTGCCACTCCTTCCTTTGCTGGAAGACAATTTCCTAAACATCCTTCACTTCTTTTCCTTCCTAGAGAAATCTGACCGAGTATTTTGTAGCCGTGGACGTCAACAACATGTTGCATTTGTACGCCAGCATGCTCTACGAACGGCGCATCCTCATCTGCTGTAGTAAATTGAGCACGGTAAGTTGGAAAAGTAATGGTGATTATTATTGTTGTTATTATTATTATTATTATTATTGAATTTATATCCCGCCCTTCTCCGAAGACTCAGGGCGGCTTTCATTGTGTAAGGCAATAGTCTCATCCTATTTGTATATTTATATACAAAGTCAACTTTGATGCTTTAGGCTTAACTTTCCTTTCAGTCTGTGTTTCTGGTGGAGACAGTAGCAGTGGTGCCTAATGGGCGAATCCAGTCTTGTTAGAAGTTTGATCAGCTCTGTCTCCTGGATCCCAATCCTTATGGACTAACCGAGTGGATTCTTACACAGCAGGGGTGAAATTCAGCCGGCTCCTACCGGATCGTGCGATACGGTACGACCAGGGGTGAAATGCTCCTGGTTCGGACCGGATCCCCCGATCTGGTAGCAGTGGTGGTGGCTGGTTCGGAGAATCGGTAGCAAAAATTCCTGCCCCCCTCCCCGTCCCAGCTGAGCCACGCGATCATCAGAGGGTTGTTTTTTTTAATTATTTTAAAAGCATTTTTTCTTCGGCCGAAAAAGTGCTTTTAAAAGTAAAAAAAAAAAAAGCCTCTGATAATCGCGCGGCTCAGCTGGGATCATCAGAACCCTTAAAAAGCATTCTTTTTTTTTTTACTTTTAAAAGAATAGGAATAGGAATAGAATAGAATAGAATAGAATAGAATAGAATAGAATAGAATAGAATAGAATAGAATAGAATAGAATAGAATAGAACAGGAATGGAATTCTTTATTGGCCAAGTGTGATTGGACACACCAGGAATTTGTCTTGGTGCATATGCTCTCAGTGTACATAAAAATAGAATAGAATAGAGTAGAGTAGAGTAGAGTAGAGTAGAATAGAATAGAATAGAATAGAATAGAACAGAATAGAATAGAGTAGAATAGAATTTTTTTATTGGCCAAGTGTGATTGGACACACAAGGAATTTGTTTTTGGTGCATATGCTCTCAGTGTACATAAAAGAAAAGATACCTTCATCAAGGTACAACACTTACAACACTTAATGATAGTCATAGGGTACAAATTTAACACTTAATGATACAACACTTAGTGATAGTCATAGGCTACAAATAAGCAATCAGGAAACATATATAAGGGTAAATATGTCTGTTGTGTTTTAAATGTTGGAAAATTCAATAAATACTATTTTTTTTAAAAAGTACTACACATTTATTTCATGCAGCCTACACACAACACACTGGAGAGGGTGTTTCATCCTGCCCCAGAGAATAGGATTGAGCCACGGTGGCACAGTGGTTAGAGGGCGGTACTGCAGGCTACTTCTGCTGACTGCCGGCTGCCTGCAATTTGGCAGTTCAAATCTCGCCAGGCTCAAGGTTGACTCAGCCTTCCATCCTTCCAAGGCTGATAAAATGAGGAACCAGATTGTTGGGGGCAAGAGGCTGACTCTGTAAAGCACTTAGAGAGGGTGGTAAAGCATTATAAAGTGGCATATAAGTCTAAGTCCTAGTGCTCGTGCTATCTATCTATCTATCTATCTATCTATCTATCTATCTATCTATCTATCTATCTATCTATCTATCTATCTATCTACTGTATCCTATCTATCTATCTATCTATCTATCTATCTATCTATCTATCTATCTATCTATCTATCTATCTATCTATCTATCTATCTATCTATCTATCTATCTATCTATCTATCTATCTATCTATCTATCTATCTATCTATCTATCTATCTACTGTTTCCTATCTATCTATCTATCTATCTATATCTATCTATCTATCTATCTATCTATCTATCTATCTATCTATCTATCTATCTACTGTATCTATCTATCTATCTATCTACTGTATCCTATCTATCTATCTATCTATCTATCTATCTATCTATCTATCTATCTATCTATCTACTGTATCCTATCTATCTATCTATCTATCTATCTATCTATCTATCTATCTACTGTATCTATCTATCTATCTATCTACTGTATCCTATCTATCTATCTATCTATCTATCTATCTATCTATCTATCTATCTATCTATCTATCTACTGTATCCTATCTATCTATCTATCTATCTATCTATCTATCTATCTATCTATCTATCTATCTATCTATCTATCTACTGTATCCTATCTATCTATCTATCTATCTATCTATCTATCTATCTATCTATCTATCTATCTATCTATCTATCTATCATCTATCTATCTGTCTGTCTGTCTGTCTGTCTGTCTGTCTGTCTGTCTGTCTATCTATCTATCTATCTATCTATCTATCTATCTATCTATCTATCTATCTATCTATCTATCTATCTATCTATCTACTGTATCCTTCCTATCTATCTATCTATCTATCTATCTATCTATCTATCTATCTATCTATCTATCTATCATCTATCTACTGTATCCTTCCTATCTATCTATCTATCTATCTATCTATCTATCTTATCTATCTATCTATCTATCTATCTACTGTATCCTATCTATCTATCTATCTATCTATCTACTGTATCTATCTATCTGTCTACTGTATCCTATCTATCTATCTATCTATCTATCTATCTATCTATCTATCTATCTATCTATCTATCTATCTATCTATCTATCTATCTATCTATCTATCTATCTATCTATCTATCTATCTATCTATCTATCTATCTATCTATCTATCTATCTATCTATCTATCTATCTATCTATCTATCTATCTATCTACTGTATCTATCTATCTATCTATCTATCTATCTATCTATCTATCTATCTATCTATCTATCTATCTATCTATCTATCTATCCATCTATCTACCATGTTCCCCTGAAAATAAGACCCTGTCTTACATTTTTTTGAACCCTGAAATAACCACTTGGCCTTATTTTCGGGGATTTCTTATTATTTTGGGGCACCTGGAGGAAACCAGAGGAAATGGCGGGGACCGGCTGCGCATGCCTTTAAATATTTTCGGGGAGGGCTTATTTTGGGGGGGGGGCTTATTTTAGTGCATGCGCACAAAAGCCCGATGGGCTTATTATCGGGGGATTTCTTATTTTTGGGAAAACAAGGTATCTGTCTATCTCTATCTAAGAGCCACGGTGGCACAGTGATTAAAATACAGTATTGCTGGCTAACTCTGCCCACTGCCAGCAGTTCGATCCTCCCTGGCTGAAGGTTGTTGACTCAGCATTCCGTCCTTCCGAGGTGGGTCATATGAGGACCCAGATTGTTGGGGGCAAGAGGCTGATTCTGTAAACCACTTAGAGAGGGCGGTAAAGCACTGTGAAGCAGTATATAAGTCTAAGTGCTATGTCTATTGTGTACTAATAAAATAATAACAAAGCTGGAGTTATTTTCCGTACAGCTACAGTGGTGGTCTACCCTAATAAAACCTTCTTTGTGCGGAAAATGCAAACTTTTATTTCTTGAGGTCGGTGCTTTTGGAAATAACATTGAAGCGGTGTTCACAGGACTCACTGTTGTTTTTGTATGTCCGTATGGAAGGATAGATTTGTTGTTTGCTTGTTTTCTGGAGGCAAAAAAAGAAAGAAAAAGAAAAGAAAAGAATGGATAAATGATGCTTTCAAATGGACCTCCTCCTGACCTCTCGGCAAACTCAAATGGGGCAAGATAAGATTTTTGGTTTTCCGCAATTTTCTTTGATAAGGATTCCGGCTTAATGCTACTTAGAGTCCATCAAGAGCCCAAGTAGATGAAAGCTGCAGCTCACTTAAGCTCACTCTCCTTAGCAGTAGCAATAGGTTGCTCTTGGTTATTTGTCTTTTTTTTAAAAAAAGAAAATGTTAAGCTTTTCTAGCTGTTTGGCTCTGTAAATAGGTATTGATTGGATGGATAGAGGCTGTTTGTTCATTTCATTTCATTTGGCTTTCCCGTGGATAAATGGCAAATTAATTTATTTCCCCTTCTCTAATGCTGTTGACTTAGTCATATAGTATTGGGTGGATTTTGGAGAGGCGCCACATCCTGATTTTGATAACAGAACAGAACAGAATAAGAAAAAAATAAGAATAAAGAGAAGAGAAGAGAATAAAAAAATAAGAATAAGAATAGAATAAGAAAAAATGAAAATAAGAATAGAATAGAATAAGAAAAATAAGAATAAGAATAAGAATAGAATAGAATAAGAAAAAATAAGAATAGAATAAAATAGAATACAAAAAAATAATAAGAATAGAATAAGAAAAATAAGAATAAGAATAGAATAGAATAAGAAAAAATAAGAATAGAATAAAATAGAATAGAATAAGAAAAAATAAGAATAAGAAAAAATAAGAATAGAATAGAATAAGAAAAATAAGAATAGAATAAGAAAAATAA
This sequence comes from Ahaetulla prasina, assembly GCF_028640845.1. Classification (NCBI taxonomy): domain Eukaryota; kingdom Metazoa; phylum Chordata; class Lepidosauria; order Squamata; family Colubridae; genus Ahaetulla; species Ahaetulla prasina. The sequence goes on along the minus strand of NC_080554.1, from coordinate 11,569,278 downwards.
GAATAACAATAGAATAGAATAAGAAAAAATAAGAATAGAATAAAATAGAATAAGAAAAAATAAGAATAGAATAGAATAAGAAAAATAAGAATAGAATAAGAAAAATAAGAATAGAATAAGAAAAATAAGAATAACAATAGAATAGAATAAGAAAAAATAAGAATAGAATAAAATAGAATAAGAAAAAATAAGAATAGAATAGAATACGAAAAATAAGAATAGAATAGAATAAGAAAAAATAAGGAATAGAATAGAATTTATTTTTATTTATTTTTATTTGCATTTGCATTTATATCCCGCCCTTCTCTGAAGACTCAGGGCGGCTTACACTATGTTAAGCAATAGCCTTCATCCATTTGTATATTATATACAAAGTCAACTTATTGCCCCCAATACCTTATTACCTACCTTATAAAGGATGAAAGGCTGAGTCAACCTTGGGCCTGGTGGGACTTGAACCTGCAATAATTGCAAGCAGCTGTGTTAATAACAGACTGTCTTAGCAGTCTGAGCCACCAGAGGATAGAATAGAATAGAATAGAATAGAATAGAATAGAATAGAATAGAATAGAATAGAATAGAATAATAACTTTATTGTCACTTTGAATGTACCCTGACTCATTAAAATGAAATTTCATTGCACACAGCTCTCAAAGGGTGACCGCCACCAATATACACTACGCAAACATGACAAAATAAATAAATGAACACAAAATTATACATATGTACCCAGTAGTATTAATTGAACTGACTTCTAGCAAAACCAGCAGTGAAAAATAATTTTTCCCCCCTTTTACGATAAAACTGCCTGCCATTCCAAACAAAACAAAAAAACCCGATTAATTTTCTAGTACGTTCAATATAAACCCGTATTTACTGTCACAAAGGAGCGTGGGGATGGATGAGGGTGAATTCTGAAATACGTTCAGACGTGGGCAATTAGCCGATTGATCCCATGTTCTCATTCAGGGGTCTTTGCTCAGTTTTTTTCCGCCTAACTAGAGCATTTACATAGCTAAGCCTCTTGTTCTTCAGGTGAAGATTATTAAGAACTGCTATTAAGGAATGTTTTTCTTCCTAGAAAGGCATTTAGGAAAAAAAAATTAGCAGGCAAAAAAAAAATTTTTTTAAATCCACACATCTACACACCCACGCAGTGTACTTAGAAATTCTTATAATTCAGGCAGGAATTCCAAATTAGGTGCACAACGGCAGTATTATATAGAATAAAATTCTGGTTTTTGCATTAAAAAGTTTCTTGGTCACAAAGCCCGCTTTGGGACTATCCTTGCCTTGTCTGTCTTTTTCTTGGGTGTAATTGTTGAGAAGAGGGGAAGTATCCGTTGTCAAAGCAGCAAATGACCCCCCCCCCAAAAAAATGTTATTTTTTGAGAGTTTTTTTTAATGGCTGTTTTCCTGCATTGGATATTCCCAAATCCCAAGCTCCATTTCAGGACCTTTGGCCAACCTCTTTCAAATATACCAAGTTTGGCCAACATCCTACTGAACAAAACATCTTGTAGAGAGTAACCCTTAGCTAATGAAAATATGGGGATTGCGAGCGAATAAAATCGCAGGAGTGGTTGCTGAGTTCCTTCAAGCTTTGTGGTAGAAGCAGAGGGGGCATTCAGCGGTCCGTATCCTATTTAGGCACATTTTTTGAGGCCAGATGCATGCACGGAAGGCGTTGCATGGAAGACCGGAGGCATGCGTGCGGGCAGGGCGAACCGGTGGTAGGAAAATGTGAAACCCACCTTTGAAAGATGACTTTGTGGTGGCTTGTTTTTACTTACCACCCTCGTCTGTGATTTTACGAAGCAAAGTCTCCTGAGGTGGTTCTATAGCAGGGGTAGTCAACCTTTTTATACCTATTGCCCACTTTTGTATCTCTGTTAGTAGTAAAATTTTCTAACCACCCACCAGTTCCACAGTAATGCGCCGTGTATCGTCGTCTGCACATGCCTCTTGCGCATCGTGGATTGGGTTTGGGGGGGCGCCGGCTACCAGCTTTGTGAGTTCACCCAGGTCTGCAGGGGTATCTTCAAAAATATTCCAATCAGTGCTGTCAAAGCAAGCCTGTAGCTTTAACTTTGCCTCCTCAGTCCAAGTATTCACTGATTTAATTGTTGGCTTTGTGGTTTTAAGTCTTTGCCTGTAAGCAGGTGCAAGGTGAATCATGCAATGATCAGAGTGTCTTACAGCTGCTCGTAGTAAAGACTGATAAGCATCTTTTAGTGTTGTGTAGCAATGGTCTAAAGCCTTTCGCGCATCGTGGATTGGGTTTGTGGGGGGCGCCAGCTACCAGCTCTGCTTGTCTGTTACAGCTAGGTGGTGTGGGGGGAGATGCGTGAACTATTCTGGGACGAGGCTCTTTTGTTTGCGGTCGCCCTATAGCACTATTTAGTTTCACTTACGTAATGTGAACTAAACTTATGCGCGGGTGATACAAATAGTATATTTTCAGAAATTTAAATTGTCACGGAATTTTATGAAAACCTAATGAAAATGTTTTTAAATAATGCTATGAAATTTTTTTTTAAAGTCAATTAAATTTTTTAAAAAAGGAAAGTGCTTCAGTATCGGACAGAACCCCTACCGCCCACCATGAAAGCTGCAACGCCCACTAGTGGGCGGAAGGGAGCAGGTTGACTACCACTGCTCTATAGTCTATGAGTTTTTTGAGTTTTTAGCCTATGAGTTTAGAAGAAGCCTTCCTATTCTACTACCTCTTACAATACTATATGACACAGTATTGAGATCTTCAAGTTTCTGGGTTCTAAAATACTTCAGGAAACGGACACCGAATGTCAAAAACGTCACCAGAAAAACAGGAGCTGAAGAAATATTATTATGTAAGCAAATTGACCCAGGCAATACACTGTTCACAAAGCACTTATGTATGTTAATTGAAAATGTATAAATACATTGTTAAAAAAAAACATCACAGGTCATCAGAAAAGCACAATAAAGAATGTCCTTCCTGCGTCAACTCAGGAAGCTCAAACTGCCCAAGGAGCTGCTGATCCAGTTCTACAGAGGAATGATGGAGTCTGTCATCTGCTCCTCTATAACTGTCTGGTTTGGTTCTGCAACCCAACAAGACAGACACAGACTTCAGAGGATAGTTAGAAGTGCAGAAAAATGGGGGGGGGGACTATTTTTTGCGTCTAGTTGTTCTGGTGTGCAGTGCCCTATAGCGTAGTTTTGATGGTAGGAATTGAAACAGTTTATGTCCAGGATGCGAGGGGTCTGTAAATATTTTCCCAGCCCTCTTTTTGACTCGTGCAGTATACAGGTCCTCCATGGAAGGCAGGTTGGTAGCCATTGTTTCTTCTGCAGTTCTAACTATCCGTTGAAGTCTGTGTCTGTCTTGTTGGGTTGCAGAACCAAAATACCGTGGCTGTATTTTGTGATTGTGGTCATGACTGATCCCTTGTTGCTTGTACGTACACCGAGAGCTTCTCCACTAGAGACAAATCCCTTGTGTGTCCAGTCACACTTGGCCAATAAAGAATTCTAGTGTATCTTAGAATCCTCCCCCCCACATGTCCACTCCCATTCTGAAGAATCACCTTTTCCAAAAGTGCTGGACCCCAGTTAGCATTCTCTATCTGGAGGTCACACAAGAGTTGTGTTGTGTTGTCTTGGGGGGGGGGCGGTTACCTGTTTTTGCCAGGTGAGCTGATATTTTGTCATTTCTATGCTTTCAGTTAACCGCCTGCGTCCACGGCTCGGCCTCCTTACTTTACCCAATGTTTTGGCAGCACGTTTACATCCCAGTCCTGCCTCCTCATCTCTTGGACTACTGCTGGTAAGCATATGTGCCTCTTCTCAGGGATCTTTCTGAAGATCTCAGGGGTTTAAACGATTACTGTTTTCTGAAAGGTCTCCTATTCAACATACTTACAGTTTTCGGTTTCAAACAGCGTTTCCTCAACTTTGACCACTTGAAGGTGGGTGAACTTCAGCTTCCAGAGTTCTCCAGCCAACACGGAGTGACTGTGATGCTTCTTGGTGGACAGCTGGCCTGGACAGATGCTGGATGTTTTAGGAGTAGGCAGAAGATCTTGAAGGGGGTCCTTGGTGCTCTCTGAGCTTGTTGGTTTCCTTGCCGATGTTTCATGACCCAACTAGGTAATATTATCAGTGCTAGAAGGGAGGAGGAGGACGAGAAGAACCGTGGGGTCCTTGGTGCTCTCTGAGCTTGGTGGTTTCCTTGCAGACGTTTGATGACCCAACTAGGTAACAATATCAGTGCTAGAAGGGAGTGGTGTTTGTTGTCTCTCCCTTCTGGCACTGATGGGTAATGAAACCTCTGCAAGAAAACAACCAAGGTCAGTGCTATATATACAGGTAGCAAGGCCCATTCAATAGCACTGATGAAGTTACCTAGATTGGTAATGAAATGTCTACAGGAAAACAGCCAAGTTCAGAGAGACCAAGGACCCTACAGTCTCCTCCTCCTCAACCATCTCCTCCTCCTCCTTCTCCTCCTCCTCTTCCCCCTCCCCCCACCCTGTCCGCTCTACCACTGATGATGTTACCCAGTTGCGATAATGAAAGATCTGCAAGAAAACATCCAAGTTAAGAGAGCACAAAGGATCCCACATTCTCCTCCTCCTCCTCCTCCTCCTCCTCTTCCTCCTCCTCCTCCTCCTCCTCCTCTTCCTCCTCCTCCTCCTCCTCCTCCTCTTCTTTCCACCCCCTCCCTTCTAGCACTGATGATGCTACCCAGTTTGGCTAATGAAACGTTTGCAAGAAAACATCCAAGTTCAAAGACTACCAAGGACCTCACAGTCCTCCTCCTCCTCGCCCTCCTCCCACTTTCTCCCCTCTAGCACTGATGATGTTATCTAGTTGGGGTCATGAAATGTCTTCAAGAAAACCACTAAGCTCAGAGAGCACCAAGGACCCTTCATTTCAACCCTGAGCTACAAGCATTCTCCTTTATTGGTATCAGATGATCTTCCTGGATCTTTTGAACCTTTGGTCTTTCTTCTCACTTGGAAAGCCTTTGGAAGAAAAGAACAACTGGACCAAGATGTCCATTTTTCCCAAACCCTCTCCTCTCAGCCAGGAGGATAAATAAAGGAATGTATAACAGAAATATTCAATCCTTGGGCAGGTGGGTGTCCATTGTCTCCTTCCTATTGTTACAGCTTGATAGCCCTTCTCCTTCTAGATCTTTCAGGTCTCCAACCAGGCATGAAATTCAGCAGGTTCTGGAGAACCGGTAGTGGAAATTTTGAGTAGTTCGGAGAACTGGCAAATACCACCCTCTGGCTGGCCCCAGAGTGGGGAGGGAATGGAGATTCTGCAATATCCTTCCCCTGCCACGCCCACCAAGCCACACCATGCCCACCAAGCCATGCCCACAGAACCTGTAGTAAAAAAAAAAATTGAATTCCACCATTGTCCCCAACTAACGTCTGTTGGCTGGAGACTCTGGAAGCTGAAGTTCAACACAGCCGGACATCCGAAGTCGGCATGCATCTGATGCTTTGTTGTCCAAACCATGCAGCTCCTCCCTTTCCCTTCAGGGGCTCAAAGCCACACAGATTGTGTTCCTTTCCCCCATTTTTGCGCACAGAATTCAGTGAATTCTGGCTTGGCGAGGGAGAAGCAGAATAACAGATCTGGAAAGGACCTTGTAGATCTTCTGGTCCAACCCCCTGCTGAAGCAGAAGACCCTAGACTATTCCAGACAAATGGTTGTCCAATCTCTTCTTAAAAACCTCCAGGGATGGAGCACCTACGACTTCTGGAGTCAAGCTGTTCCACTGGTTCATTTGTCTCACCGCTAGGAAGTTTCTCCTTAATTCCAGGTTGCTTCTCACCTTGATTAGGTTTCCTTCCGCTGCTTCTCGTCCTGCCTTCGGGCGCTTTGGAAAATAGTTTGATCCCCTCGTCTTGGTTAGGAGCCCCTCAAATATCGGAAGACAACTATTGCATCTCCATTAGTCCTTCTTTAGACATACCCAATTCCTACAACCATTCTTCGTACGTTTGAGCCTCCAGGCCCCTAATCATCTTTGCTGCTCTTTTCTGCACGCTTTCTACAGCCGTGATGGCAAACTTATGGCACGTGGGCCCAAGGTGGCACGCAGAGCCATTTTTCCGGGGATGTGAGCTGTCACCCAACTCACCTGCAGCTGCACATGCGCGTGTGCCCCAGCTGGTGTTCAGGCCTCCAGTGTGCACAATTCAGGGGACCCAGCTGGTTTTTGGAGCTCTCCTGCACATGCGCGCGTGTTGGCGCAAGCACGTGAGAGTACTTGTGCACCGCATGTGCATGCATAGATAGCATTCGTGCACATGCATTGCACGTGTGGAAACCATGCACATATGGTGCAATTGTGGGCATAGCGCACGGGGAGCCACACGAAAGCCGCCCACATGCGCAGATGGCGTGGTTGCGCACTCAGCGCACGGGAGGTGTTGTGACTCCGGCTCCCGAGCCTGTCCTCATGGAGGAAGATGACTCTGAAAGTGATGGGGACCTGACAAGGCCTCCCTCTCCAGGACCCTCCTTTCTGGCAAAGCCTCAGGTTCCAGCTGAAGGCCAGGAGGAAGGCATGTCAGAGCACCTACTAATAGGGAGTGATGAAGATCAATCTTGGATTGATCCCAGCAGAGTTGGAGGGAGAGGCGTGCACAGCAAAGGAAGAGGTGTGGAAGGGCCAGAGATTGCTGAGTCATTGAGCCATGCCCCACAGGGGATAAAAGTGGGTGGGGTTGCTCTGCAGGCTCTGTGACGGACAAAACCTGCATATCGTGAGCTTCAGATGGGAGATCTTTTGGAATTAAGGCTTGGACTTTGTGAACGACTTCTGACTACTCTTTGAACTCTTGGTTGCCCCAGCAATGGACTACAGATACGCTGACTCCTGTTTCTAGAGGTGATAAGAAACTTGGCAGGCATTTGGAGAATAGCTGCCAGAACTTTTATCTCCTAAGGGGCTTCAGGTCGCCTTGTAAAAATAACTTACTGGTAGACGCCATTTGCTCATGTGTCTTCCTAAGTGTGGTGGGGGGACAGAACAGGAGGCACATGCAAAAGCCGTGCGCATGTGCAGATGGTGTGGTTGCATGCGCATTAGCGCAGATAGCACAGGTGCGTGCAAAGCACGTACCTGTTTGGCACTCGGTGAGTAAAAGGTTCGCCACCCCTGTTCTAGAGTCTCAACAACTTTATGTCGAGTCTCTGGAAAGAGTGCAGACAAGAACAGCGTAATGCTGAACTTCTGTGGTTGAGGGTAGAGTGGTCTGATGCTGTCACTCCGTCTCCCTAAATGACAGTTTTCTGTTCCTTCCTTGTGGCCCCCTGGTCAGACATTTACAGCACGAAAGCTGACAAACTCCAGGGGCTGCAGATTTCAGCATCTTCGGGGAGGGGCGGAGGCAGTGGAGTTGAACAGTGAGGAGGCTGGGGAAGACAATGGACCAGTCCTGGAGTCAAGAGAAGTCCCGGACGAGGGCTCTGCATCGGAGGCAGAGATGGGGCCAGGGCCATCTGGGAGCGATGTGCAGACTTGGGAGCCTCCAGAGGCGGACAGCAAAGAGGCAGAGGAACAGGAGGAGCCTGTTCCTAGTACGTGCATGCGCAAAGCTGCCAGAAGGCAACAGCTGATAAAGCGAAAAGGACGACTAGGGAATAAGGCCAGGAGATGATTGACCCCGCCCATAAGGCTTAAAAGAGCTTCAACAGCTCTTGGGTTATTTGTAGGAAAGCAACGTTGCTACAATTGTTTCTTGTCAGTGTCTCTTGTTTCTGAACTTCATGGGGCTTTGCCAAGAAAAGCCTTTGGCAGGGGGCCAAAGAAGACAAAGGTTTGTGTTAAGACCGAAGGACTTTTTCTGAACGACTTTGTTTTGGACTTAATTTGGACTAAGCTGAGAATGAAGTAATTCTCAGCTGTTCTAGTAAAATATGCTTGTTTAGGACTGGTTGAGTCTAGTAATAACTACTTGGGCCTAGGTCACAACTGGGGGATCCTTTTAAGAGAAATACAGGGAGGGCGGAGGCTGCCAAGGGGGTGCCCCTTCTTCTCCGAGGACACCTCGTTGCTCTCCTCTTCAAAGTGGCTTCCCTTCATTATCGTGAAAGGTTGGGAGAGTGGCATCTTGTCAGGTAGCTAATACATTCGGCGACTTTTAAAAAAGGGTGGGGGGGCGCGCGCGGGGGATGAGAACGGATCTCCGGGGCCTTCCAACGCGAGGAAGCAGCAGGCATCTAAGTTAGCGTTCGAAGTGAAGTGCCTGGACTTGCTTGAAACATGTAAATTTCAAGGCGTTTTGTACGGCGGAAGATGATTTAAAGGCTAAGTACCTTCTCTCGGTTGGAGAGAGAGAGAGAGAGAGAAAGAAAGAAAGAAAGAAAGAAAGCATCTCGCTCTGCCGGCAGGAAAGGCAGATTCCCAGTCATTTGCGAGACCAGCGTGGGCTTTTCCTCGCCTAATGGGATGTGGTTGTGCGTTCATAATTAACGCACGGAGAAGAAGGCGCTCCCCGATCGGCAGAATCTTCAGGTGTTCAAGGCCTAGGAGCTGCGGGGCCGAGGCCCTGCCACGCGGAGGGGGCTTTGAAGACGCAGAAGGCACATCAGAAGAAAGCGGTCCGTGTTTTGGGCACAGGAGGAAACTCCCCCGCGGATTTCTTTCATTTACAAGGAGCCCTCCACTTACAGCAGTTCATTAAGCTTGCTTTTTTTTTCTTTAAAAGAGTAGAATAGAGCTGGAAAGGACCTTGGAGGTCTTCTAGTCCAGCCCCCTGCTCAAGCAGGAGGCTATACCATTTCAGACAGGAAGGAAGGAAGGAAGGAAGGAAGGAAGGAAGGAAAGAAGGGAGGGAGGGAGGAAGGAAGGAAGGAAGGAAGTTGGAAGGGAACTTGGAGGTCTTCTAGTCCATCCCTCTGCTCAAGCATGAGATCCTATACCATTTCAGGAAGGAAGGAAGGAAGGAAGGAAGGAAGGAAGGAAGGAAGGAAGGAAGGAAGGAAGGAAGGAAGGAAGGAAGGAAGGAAGGAAGGAAGGAAGTTGGAAAGGACCTTGGAGGTCTTCTAGTCCAGCCCCCTGCTCAAGCAGGAGGCTATACCATTTCAGACAGGAAGGAAGGAAGGAAGGAAGGAAGGAAGGAAGGAAAGAAGGGAGGAAGGAAGGAAGGAAGGAAGGAAGTTGGAAAGGACCTTGAAGGTCTTCTAGTCCAGCCCCCTGCTCGAGCAGGAAACCCTACACAGTGATGGCTAACCTTTTTTGCCATTGCATGCCAAAAGTGGGGGGGGGACCATGGGGGGGGGTCATGCACACGCTTGCCCACATCCATAATTCAATGCCTCCTGTGCCCCCCTCCTCGCGCATGCACGTACGAACCCCCTGTGCCACGTTTTGGGCCTAGCAGGCCTACCTGGAGCCATCAAACCTCAAAAATATACTTTCCCCAAAAGGTTTCCACAATTTAGGCCACTACTGTAGAATTTCTTTCCAAGATGGGCCGGTTCCCCAAAAACCTTTCTGGAAAAGGCGGGAAAATCCCAGGATGGGTCAGAGAAAATCAAAATGATTTCATTTTAGGAATGTGGCTCAGAATGACATGCCCCCCCCCCAAAAAAAAACACCACTTAGCTGTAATTAGCAGGAAGAATTTAATTGCCCTTTTGCCAATGTAACTGATTACGGTAGACTGATCCTAATTTTAATTAGAATAGTAATCGTTCACGATACTTGCCCGGATAAATCAATTTAGCCTTAGTTGGTTTGCCATAAATACATCCCTTTCTCTCCCCACCCCCCCAAATAGCTGCTCGATTTTGGAAATGAAAAATAATAATAATAATCTTTTTTTGGCCCCCAAACTCCGTCTTTTCTGATGAGTGTTTTGGAGCGGTGGAACGAAGGAAGAAGAATCCGGGTTCTGCTTTTTAAATTTGCTTGTGAGTTTTAAAATGTAAACATTGAATTGGTATTTGGGGGGGGGGGAAAGGAATGGGGAACGTTGCAGCTGTGATCCAATTGTGTCTTGCGATGGTGAACCGCAAGAGAGGAAGCAGGTGTCGAAAAGAGGGGAAAAAATTGTGATTGTTTTGCAATTGGACTTCGGCTGTTTTTTAGCCCACCCGTTTCGGAGTCTCCTGCCGACACTTAATGGTCATTTGATACTCTTGGGATAATCAGAGGCATTAGATCGCCAGGAAAGAACAGCAAATAGTTCCCAAATGCTTGTATTTTGAGACTTTAGAAAGTTTGCATCCGTTCAATCCTCCAGTCTTGACCTAGGGCTGCTGTCTAGTGTCTTGGGCGGTGGGCTTTGGTTGGGGCGGATCTTTGCTCCCTGATTTTCAGAACCAAACTCTTTGAAATCAAAGCAAACTCCTCAATCCAAACCATAGAGCTTCAACCAAAACCTGCAAGCCCGGCCAAGGTTCTCCAGCTCTGACGTCTCCCAAATATAATCAGGTTATAATCGGGCTTGGAAAGCCTAACTTCAAGAGATGCTCAACAGGGCAGGAACCTCAGTTTCTTGAACAATTGTAGGGGCTAAACACAGGTTAACTGGAAGAGGGTTGCAGAATTAGAGAGAAGCCATACTAGAGGGGTCTACGTCAAATCTCCGTGGCCAACTCTCCATGGCCAACATGCTACAGCCAACTCATCACGGCCAACTCATCATGGCCAACTCATCATAGCCAACATGCCACAGCCAACTTGTCATGGCCAATTCATTATGGCCAACATGCCACAGCCAACATGCCACAGCCAACTTGTCATGGCCAACTCATCACGACCAACTCACCATGGCCAACTTATCATGGCCAACTCACCGTGGCCAACTCATCATGACCAACTGTCTATGGCCAACTCACCACGGCCAATTCGTCATGGCCAACTCATCATGGCCAACATGTCACGGCCAACTCATCACCCCCAACTCATCATGGCCAACATGTCACAGCCAACTTGTCATGGCCAACTCATCACGACCAATTCACCATGGCCAACTCACCGTGGCAACTCATGACCAAATGTCTATGGCCAACTCACCACGGCCAACTCATCATGGCCAACTCATCATGGCCAACATGCCACAGCCAACTTGTCATGGCCAACTCACCGTGGCCAACTCATCATGGCCAACTGTCTATGGCCAACTCACCACGGCCAATTCGTCATGGCCAACTCATCATGGCCAGCATGCCACAGCCAACATGCCACAGCCAACTTGTCATGGCCAACTCATCACGACCAATTCACCATGGCCAACTAGTCATGGCCAACTCACCATGCCCAATTCATCATAACCAACTGTCTATGGCCAACTTGTCACGGCCAATTAGCCACACCAATTCGCCAAAGCACAACTTGCTGCAGGACAAGAGTTACACCAATATCGAAGAAACAGTGGCATAGAATCATTAAAGAAATGGATGCCAAAGGAGGGACCAAATGAAATGCCAAGACAAAAATTAAAATATTATTTTTAACAACAGCTAGTCTTCAACTTACAACAGTTCATTGAGTGACCTTTCAAAGTTACAATAATGGCACTGAAAAAAGTGATTTATGACTTTGGGGATTTTGGGAGCAATTGTGGGATCAATTGCAGTCACAAGTCGAGGACTAACTGCATTTTAAATAATGAAATTGAATTGATGAATTATCTTAGAGTGAGTGTCCCGTGGCGAGTTGGTTATGGTGAGTTGGCTACGGTGAGTTGGCTATGGTGAGGTGTCTATGGTGAGGTGTCTATGGTGAGTTGGCTATAGTGAATTGGCTATGGTGAGTTGGCTTTGGTGAGTTGACTATAGTGAGTTGGCTATGGTGAGGTGTCTGGTGAGTTGGCTATAGTGAATTGGCTATGGTGTTGGCTATGGTGAGTTGCCTATAGTGAGTTGGCTATAATGAGTTGGCTATTGTGAGTTGGCTATAGTGAATTGGCTATAATGAATTGGCTATAATGAGTTGGCTATGGAGAGTTGGCTATGGTGAGTTGGCGGTGGTGAACCATGCCATTCCACGCCAGAAACCATCAGGCGCAAGACTCAGTGCATTTTCAGAGATGGTGTCACGCTCTCTCTGCCACACCAGGCGCGTGGGACAGTACGGATGCTAGCAACATCTGTCTTCTGCCATGCCGATATTCCCTCTCCTCGTCAACAGAAAATCTGGGGTGGGGATTGGGGACTCACTTCGGTTCTTTCCCCCATCCCTCCGAGCCCTGGGGTGTTTTGCAATATTTTAGATGGTTTTGATTCTGACATCCCTATTAAATATTTCGCAGTCCCCAATTGCGCGCCTTGATTAATTGAGAAGACTTGACAGATCAACACCCAGCAGTTAATTAAGTTTTACAGTTCTCCTGTCTTCTTCTCGGCTCCCCTCGCCTTTTCCCCGCTGGTGACAGGCCGTTCGTCTGGACGCCCCACCAAAGGGCAGGTTTTACAGCACCATTGATCCCTGCCGGCTCTTCTTGATCGTTCGGCCTTGCCGGAGGTTCGCCCGATGAGACATTGGCGGCTTTAAGACATCCTGCTGAGTTTTAGACCTCAATGTTCTCCACACCACCGAAGAAGCCGCCGTCCCCACCGCTGTCGTTTCGCCGAATCGACTTAATTAGGAACACGTTGGCGGTGGCGTTTGGAAGGAGGCTGACGTATCTCTCGTCAGCCGCTTGCTCCGAGCAGCCTGGAGCTAAACAAACGGCTTACCGCGCTCTCGGCTCCCATTGATCTGGCAGGGCTGAGACGATGGCGGACATGGAAAGGCGCCGTCGAAAGCCCATCATTAAAATCTCGGGGAGAAAGGAGAGGCGAACGTAAACCGAGAGAAAGGAATAGAAATCCCGCATGGCTCTCGGCAGAGGGGAGCTGTCGGATTCCTTCTCTCAAAGCATTTTTTTTATTTCTTCTCCAGGCCCCTAGTTAGTTAGCTGTTTTCCTCTTTCCAGAACTGCTGCGGATAATGGGTGCAAAGTATTTGATCAAGGCGGGGATCTTACCGTGGACTTGCAGGTCGTGAGGAAGTTAACCGGCAAAGGCAGCTTTGTTTTCCGACATGTGTGAAGCTCCCACAAGGCTTTCTTCTCCTGTATTGGTTGGCTTCTAACTTCCTTCCTTCCTTCCTTCCTTCCTTCCTTCCTTCCTTCCTTCCTTCCTTCCTTCCTTCCTTCTTCCTCCCTCCCTCCCTCCTTCCCTCCTTGCCTCCCTGCCTCCCTCCTTCATATCTTCCTTCCTCCCTCCCTCCCTCCTTTCTTCCTTCCCTCCCTGCCTCCCTCCTTCGTTTCTTCCTTCCTTCCTATCTGAAATGATATAGGTTCTCCTGCTTGAGCAGGGGGCTGGACTAGAAGATTTCAAAGATCCCTTCCAACTCCCTCCCTTCCTTCCTTCCTTCCTTCCTTCCTTCCTTCCTTCCTTCCTTCCTTCCTTCCTTCCTTCCTTCCTTCCTTCCTTCCTTCCTTCCTTCCTTCCTTCTCTCCTCTCTCATTCCTCCCTGCCTCCCTGCCTCCTTCCTTCCTTCCTTCCTGCCTCCTCCTTCATTTCCTCCTTCCTTCCTTCCTTCCTTCCTTCCTTCCTTCCTTCCTTCCTTCTTCCTCCCTCCTCCCTCCCTCTCTCCCTCCTTCCTTGCCTCCTGCCTCCCTCCTTCATATCTATCTTCCTTCCTCCCTCCTCCCTCCCTCCCTCCTCCCTCCCTCCTCCTTCCTTCCTCCTGCCTCCTCCTCCTCCCTCCTTCCTTGCCTCCTGCCTCCCTCCTTCGTTTCTTCCTTCCTTCCTATCTGAAATGATATAGGTTCTCCTGCTTGAGCAGGGGGCTGGACTAGAAGATTTCAAAGATCCCTTCCAACTCCCTCCCTTCCTTCCTTCCTTCCTTCCTTCCTTCCTTCCTTCCTTCCTTCCTTCCTTCCTTCCTTCCTTCCTTCCCTCCCTCCCTCTCTCTCTCCTTCCTCCTGCCTCCCTGCCTCCTTCCTTCCTTCCTTCCCTGCCTCCCTCCTTCATTTCCTCCTTCCTTCCTTCCTTCCTTCCTTCCTTCCTTCCTTCCTTCCTTCCTTCTTCCTCCCTCCCTCCCTCCCTCTCTCCCTCCTTCCTTGCCTCCCTGCCTCCCTCCTTCATATCTATCTTCCTTCCTCCTCCTCCCTCCTCCTCCCTCCCTCCCTCCTCCTTCCTTCCCTCCCTGCCTCCCTCCCTCCCTCCTTCCTTCCTTCCCTCCCTGCCTCCCTCCTTCGTTTCTTCCTTCCTTCCTGTCTGAAATGATATAGGTTCTCCTGCTTGAGCAGGGGGCTGGACTAGAAGATTTCAAAGGTCCCTTCCAACTCCCTCCCTTTCTCCCTTCCTTCCTTCCTTCCTTCCTTCCTTCCCTCCCTCCCTCCCTCTCTCATTCCCTCCCTGCCTCCCTCCCTCCCTCCCTCCTTGCCTCCCTGCCTCCCTCCTTCATATCTTCCTTCCTTCCTTCCTTCCTGTCTGAAATGGTATAGGTTCTCCTGCTGGAGCAGGGGGCTGGACTAGAAGATCTCCAAGGTCCCTTCCAACTCCCTCCCTCTCTCCCTTCCTTCCTTCCTTCCCTCCCTCCCTCTCTCCTTCCCTCCCTGTTTACCTCCCTCCTTCCTTCCTTCCTTCCTTCCCTCCTTCCTTCCTTCCTTCCTTCCCTCCTTCCTTCCTTCCTTCCTGTCTGAAATGGTATAGGTTCTCCTGCTTGAGCAGGGGGCTGGACTAGAAGACCTCCAAGGTCCCTTCCTTCCTTTCTTCCTTCCTTAGTTTACAATTTAATTTAGGGGACAGCTCCAGGCTGGGGCAGCAGCGGAAGGGAACAGTGTGATTTGGCATTTGGCAAGGTTGACTCAGCCTTCCATCCTTTATAAGGTAGGTAAAATGAGGACCCAGATTGTTGGGGGCAATAAAAGTTGACTTTGTATATAATATACAAATGGATGAAGACTATTGCTTGACACAGTGTAAGCCGCCCTGAGTCTTCGGAGAAGGGCGGGATATAAATGCAAATTAAAAAAAAATTGACATGGTTTTATAAGAGGAATTGATTTCCAAGACCTTAAACACCCCATAATCTCTTTCTTCAGCACCCTTTTCTTTGCTCTCCGATTCCCAAGTCATAGCTAAAGAGATGAAACGAAAATATTTTAGAGATGCCACATAGCTCCGTCAGTAATTGCCAAAATAGGCAAATGCTGGAAATGGCATGAGGCAGAAGGAAAATTCTACCATATGTGGGGGACATGCAAAAAAACCCCCCCACCAATCCACTAAAAGGACCGGGAAGACAACAACACCACCACCCCTTATATTCCTTCAAAGAATCTTAAAAATCAAATTTGATATGGGACCACAGCTCTTATTGTTTATTGTTTTTTTATTGTTTATATTTATATACCGCCCTATCTCCCAAAGGACTCAGGGCGGTTTACAGGCATTTAAAAGCAAGAAATACAATAAATACAATTCTAAAAACAATTAAAAAACTTATTCAAAAGCCTTAATTAAAAATATAAAAATTAAAACCCAAGATAAAACCCATAAACTAAAATCTAACTCAGTCCTGCGCAATTAAATAGATATGTTTTAAGCTCGCGGCGGAAGGTCAGAAGGTCCGGAAGCTGACGAAGTCCTGGGGCAGTTCATTCCAGAGGTGGGAGCCCCACAGAACCCTTCCTGGGCGTCGCCAGGCGACATTGCCTCGCTGACGGCACCCTGAGGAGTCCCTCTCTGTGAGGCGCGGGTCGGTGAGAGGTATTCGGTAGCAGCAGGCGGTCCCGTAGATAACCCGGCCCTATGCCATGGGCGCTTTAAAGGTGGTCACCAAAACCTTGAAGCGCACCCGAAGGCCACAGGCAGCCAGTGCAGTCTGCGCAGGATGGGTGTTATCACGGGAGCCACGAGGGCTCCCTCTATCACCGCGCAGCCGCATTCTGGACTAACTGCAGCCTCGGATGCCCTTCAAGGGAGCCCCATGTAGAGAGCATTGCAGTAATCCAGGCGAGGCGTCACGAGTGCGTGGGTGACTGTGCACAGGGCATCCCGGTCCAGAAAGGCGCAACTGGCGCACCAGGCGAACCTGGTAAACGCTCTCCTGGAGCGGCCGTCAAATGATCTTCCAAAGACAGCCGTTCATCCAGGAGGGCGCCTAAGTTGCGCACCCTCCATCGGGGCCAATGACTCGCCACCGATGGTCAGCCGCGGTTAGCTGACTGTGCGGGATGCGGCATCCACAGCCACTCTGTCTTGGAGGATTGAGCTTGAGCCTGTTTCTCCCCATCCAGACCCGTACAGCCTCCAGACACGGGACAGCACTTGATAACCGTTGGGGTGGTCCGGCGTGGAAAGGTACAGCTGGGTGTCATCCGCATACAGCTGATACCTCACGCGAAACCACTGATGATCTCACCCAGCGGCTTCATGTAGATGTTAAACAGAAGGCGAGAGGATCGACCCTGCGGCACCCCACAAGTGAGGCGCCTCGGGGTGACCTCTGCCCCTGTCAACACCGACTGCGACCGGTCGGAGAGATAGGAGGAGAACCACCGATAAGCGGTGCCTCCACTCCCAATCCTCCAGCCGGCGCAGCAGGATACCATGGTCGATGGTATCGAAAGCCGCTGAGAGGTCTAATAGGACCAGGGCAGAGGAACAACCCCTATCCTGGCCCTCAGAGATCATCCACCAACGCGACCAAAGCCGTCTCTGTGCTGTAACGGGCGGAAACCGGACTGGAGCAGGTCTAGATAGACAGTTTCATCCAGGTGCAGAAACTGATATGCCACCATACTCTCTACAACCTTGCATGAGCGGGTTGGAGACTGGACGATAATTACCTAAAACAGCGGGTCAGGAAGGCTTCTTGGAGGGGTCTCACCACCGCCTCTTTCAAGGCGGCCGGAAAGACACCCTCCACCAAAGAAGCGATCGTAATCGCCTGGAGCCAGCCTCGTGTCACCTCCTGAGTGGCCAGCACCAGCCAGGAGGGGCACGGGTCCAGTAAACACGTGGTGGCATCTTCTTTGGCTTCCTTTGTTTAAACATATTTAATTGTTTAAATATGCGTAAGACCACGCATAGAGTACAGTTTTGGTCACCACACTATAAAAAAGATGTTGAGACACTAGAAACAGGGCAGAGAAGAGCAACAAAGATGATTAAGGGACTGGAGGTTAAAACATACGATAAACAGTTGCAGGAACTGGGCCTGGCTAGTCTAGGGAAGAGAAGGACCAGGGGAGACAGGAGAGCATCTTCCAATATTTGAGGGGCTGCCACAGAAAGATATTCTCCAAAGCACCTGAAGGCCAGACAAGGAACAATGGATGGAAACTGACCAAGGAGAGAATTCAACCTGAAAATAAGGAGAAATTTCCTGACAGTGAGAACAATCAACCCATGGAACAGAAGTTGTGGGAGCTTCATCCCTGGAGGCTTTCAAGAAGAGACTGGACTGCCACCTGTCAGAAATGGTGTAAGGTCTCCTGCTTGGGCAGGGGGTTGGGGTTGGACTAGATGACCCACAAGGTCCCTTCCCACTCTATTAATCCGTTACTCTGATAATTGCAGAATCTGGAAAACAAGTGAATTCTGCACGGAAGTGAAGCGAGCACCGGCCATATCTTCTCTAGCTTCTAATACTCTCATTTCTATCTGTCGTCAAATTCAATCAATTTCTTTTTTTCTCTTTCCTTCCAGTGCTCCGATGCCCTACCTCATAGGAATTCATTTGAGCCTGATAGAGGTGAGTCTCTTTTGGTCTGTTCAGCCTGGAAATGGGGCTCAAGTGTTTCATAAACATCCCCTCTCAATTTGTTTCTGGCAGAATTCCTGGCAGAAAGTTTTTCCGTAGCTGTCAGGCACCCCCTAAGCCAGGGATCTGCAACCTTAAAGAGCCATTTGGAGCCGTTTCCCACAGAAAAGAAAACACCGGGAGCCACAAAAACCTTTCCCGTGCCTGACTATTTCTTGAGCGGCCCCAAAACTAGCATATGTAGCTGAATTAAACGTTCTTTTTCCTTCTGAAACTTTTCTTTTCTTGGATTTATCCATGGTTGGCCCATTGGGGGTCGAAAAGCTTAATAAATCGCTTGCCTGTGGGTGTCACACATTGGCGGTTGTGACGCATATTTTGAGTGACAGGGAGTCGCAGCAGAGGGGTGAAAGAGCCACATTCGGCTCCAGAGCCGCAGGTTGCTGACCCCTGCCCTAAGCTATGTGCATAGTTGTTTTTTCCCCCCTCTTCATTTCAGGCATTTGAGAGGTGGGGGGGAAATATGTTGAGACTCTAGAAAGAGTGCAGAGAAGAGCAACAAAGATGATTAGGGGACTGGAGGCTAAAACATATGAAGAATGGTTGCAGGAACTGGGTATGTCTAGTTTAATGAAAAGAAGGACCAGGGGAGACATGATAGCAGTCTTCCAATATCTCAGGGTTGCCACAAAGAGGAGGAGTCAAACTATTCTCCAAAGTCCAGAAGTTGTGAATGCTCCAACACTGGAAGTTTTAAGAAGATGTTGGATAACCATTTGTCTGAAGTGGTGTAGAGTTTCCTGCCTAAGCAGCGGGTTGGACTAAAGACCTCCAAGGTCCCTTCCAACTCTGTTATTCTATTATAAGATGATCAACATATTAAAACCTACAAAGAACTGTTGCAGGAACTGGGCATGTCTAGTTTAATGGAAAGAAGGACTACGGAAACACGATAACAGTCTTCCAATATTTGATGGGCTTCCCCAAAGAAGAGGAGTCAAGCTATTCTCCAAAGCACCTGAGGGCAGGACAAGAAGCAATGGGTGGAAACTAATCAAGGAGAGAAGCAACTTAGAACTAAGGAGAATTTCCTGACAGTGAGAAAAATCAATCAGTGGAACAACTTGCTCCAGAAGTTGTGAATGCTCCAACACTGGGCGTTTTAAGATGTTGGATAACCATTTGTCTAAAGTGGTATAGGGTTTCTTGCCTAAGCAGTGGGTTAGACTAGAAGATCTCCAAGGTCCCTTCCGACTCTGTTATTCTAAATAAAACAAAGTTTGTCAAGATCTTTTTGGATCCTGAGCTTGTCTTCTGGGGTCTGGGCTATTCCTCTTCCAGTTTAGCATCATCTGCAAATTTGATGAGTTCCCCTTCTATTTCTTCATCCGAGTCATTAATAATAGCTGTCTTCCAGTATTTGAGGGGCTGCCCCAAAGAAGAGGGTGTGTGTGCCAATCTATTCTCCAAAGCAGCTGAGGGCAGGACAAGAAGCAATGGGTGGAAACTAATCAAGGAGAGAAGCAAGTAGAACTAACAGTGAGAACTTTCCTGACAGTGAGAACAATTAACCAGTGGAACAACTTGCCTCCAGAAGTTGTGAATGCTCCAACACTGGAGGTTTTTAAGAAGATGTTGGATAACCATTTGTCTGAAGTGGTGTAGAGTTTCCTGCCTAAGCAGGGGGTTGGACTAGAAGACCTCCAAGGTCCCTTCCAACTCTGTTAATCCGTTACTCTGATAATTGCAGAATCTGGAAAACAAGTGAATTCTGCACGGAAGTGAAGCGAGCACCGGCCATATCTTCTCTAGCTTCTAATACTCTCATTTCTATCTGTCGTCAAATTCAATCAATTTTTTTTTTCTCTTTCCTTCCAGCGCTCCGATGCCCTACCTCATAGGAATTCATTTGAGCCTGATAGAGGTGAGTCTCTTTTGGTCTGTTCAGCCTGGAAATGGGGCTCAAGTGTTTCATAAACATCCCCTCTCAATTTGTTTCTGGCAGAATTCCTGGCAGAAAGTTTTTCCGTAGCTGTCAGGCACCCCCTAAGTTAGGGATCTGCAACCTTAAAGAGTCATTTGGAGCCGTTTCCCACAGAAAAGAAAACACCGGGAGCCACAAAACCCTTCCCGTGCCTGACTATTTCTTGAGCGGCCCCAAAACTAGCATATGTAGTTGAATTAAATGTTCTGTTTTCTTCTGAAACTTTTCTTTTTTGGGATATATCCATGGTTGGCCTACCGAGGTTGAACAGCTCAATAAATCGCATGCGGCAAGTGTCCCATATTGGCGGTTGTGACGCATATTTTGAGTGACAGGGAGCCGCAGCAGGAGGGTGAAAGAGCCACATGCGGCTCCAGAGCCGCAGGTTGCTGACCCCTACCCTAAGCTATGTGCATAGTTGTTTTTTTCCCCTCTTCATTTCAGGCATTTGAGAGGTGGGGGGGAAATATGTTGAGACTCTAGAAAGAGTGCAGAGAAGAGCAAGAAAGAGGATTAGGGGACCGGAGGCTAAAACATATGAAGAACAGTTGCAGGAACTGGGCCTGGCTAGTCTAGTGAAGAGAAGGACCAGAGAAGACATGATAGCAGTGTTCCAATATCTCAGGGGTTGCCACAAAGAGGAGGGAGTCAAACTATTCTCCAAAGCACCTGAGGGCAGGACAAGAAGCAATGGGTGGAAACTCATCAAGGAGAGAAGCAACTTAGAACTAAGGAGAAATTTCCTGACAGAACAATCAATAACTGGAACAACTTGCCTCCAGAAGTTGTGAATGCTCCAACACTGGAAGTTTTTAAGAAGATGTTGGATAACCATTTGTCAAAGTGGTATAGTGTTTCCTGCCTAAGCAGCGGGTTGGACTAAAAGACCTCCAAGGTCCCTTCCAACTCTGTTATTCTATTATAAGATGATCAACATATTAAAACCTACAAAGAACTGTTGCAGGAACTGGGTATGTCTAGTTTAATGGAAAGAAGGACTACGGATGACACGATAACAGTCTTCCAATATTTGATGGGCTTCCCCAAAGAAGAGGGAGTCAAGCTATTCTCCAAAGCACCTGAGGGCAGGACAAGAAGCAATGGGTGGAAACTAATCAAGGAGAGAAGCAACTTAGAACTAAGGAGAAATTTCCTGACAGTGAGAAAAATCAATCAGTGGAACAACTTGCTTCCAGAGGTTGTGAATGCTCCAACACTGGACGTTTTTAAGATGTTGGATAACCATTTGTCTAAAGTGGTATAGGGTTTCTTGCCTAAGCAGTGGGTTAGACTAGAAGATCTCCAAGGTCCCTTCCGACTCTGTTATTCTAAATAAAACAAAGTTTGTCAAGATCTTTTTGGATCCTGAGCTTGTCTTCTGGGGTCTGGGCTATTCCTCTTCCAGTTTAGCATCATCTGCAAATTTGATGAGTTCCCCTTCTATTTCTTCATCCGAGTCATTAATAGCAGTCTTCCAGTATCTCAGGGGCTGCCCCAAAGAAGACGGAGTCAAGCTATTCTCCAAAGCCCCTGAGGGCTTGACAGGAAGCAACGGATGGAAACTAAACAAGGAGAGAAGCCACCTAGAACACACTTGGAATTCTGCACCCAGTTTTGGTTGCCACAATGTAAAAAAAATGTGGAGACTCTAGAAAGAGTGCAGAGAAGAGCAACAAAGAGGATTAGGGGACTGGAAGCTAAAACATAGGAAAAATGGCTGCAGGAATTGGGCATGGCTAGTTTAATGAAGAGAAGGACTAGGGGAAACATGATAGCAGTCTTCCAATATCTCAGACGCTGCCCCAAAGAAGAGGGAGTCAAGCTATTCTCCAAAGCACCTGAGGGCAGAACAAGAAGCAATGGGTGGAAACTAATCAAGGAGAGAAGCAACTTAGAACTAAGGAGAAATTTCCTGACAGTGAGAACAATTCATCAGTGGAACAACTTGCCTCCAGAAGTTGTGAATGCTCCAACACTGGAAGTTTTTAAGAAGATGTTGGATAACTATTTGTCAAAGTGGTATAGTGTTTCCTGCCTAAGCAGCGGGTTGGACTAGAAGACCTCCAAGGTCCCTTCCAACTCTGTTATTCTATTATAAGATGATCAACATATTAAAACCTACAAAGAACGGTTGCAGGAACTGGGTATGTCTAGTTTAATGGAAAGAAGGACTACGGATGACATGATAACAGTCTTCCAATATCTCAGGTGCTGCCCAAAGAAGAGGGAGTCAAGCTATCCTCCAAAGCACCTGAAGGCAGACAAGAAGCAACGGGTGGAAATTAATCAAGGAGAGAAGCAACCTGGAATTAAGGAGAAACTTCCTGACAGTGAGAAAAATCAATCAGTGGAACAACTTGCTTCCAGAGTTGTGAATGCTCCAACACTGGAAGTTTTAAGAAGATGTTGGATAACCATTTGTCTAAAGTGGTATAGGGTTTCTTGCCTAAGCAGTGGGTTAGACTAGAAGATCTCCAAGGTCCCTTCCGACTCTGTTATTCTAAATAAAACAAAGTTTGTCAAGATCTTTTTGGGTCCTGGGCTTGTCTTCTGGGCTATTCCTCTTCCAGTTTAGCATCATCTGCAAATTTGATGAGTTCCCTTCTATTTCTTCATCCGAGTCATTAATAATAGCTGTCTTCCAGTATCTCAGGGGCTGCCCCAAAGAAGAGGAGTCAAGCTATTCTCCAAAGCACCTGAGGGCAGGACAAGAAGCAATGGGTGGAAACTAATCAAGGAGAGAAGCCACCTAGAACACACTTGGAATTCTGCACCCAGTTTTGTTGCCACAATGTAAAAAAAATGTGGAGACTCTAGAAAGAGTGCAGAAGAGCAACAAAGAGGATTAGGGGACTGGAGGCTAAAACATATGAAGAATGGTTGCAGGAACCGAGTATGTCTAGTTTAATGAAAAGAAGGACTAGGGGAGACATGATAGCAGTGTTCCAATATCTCAGGGGCTGCCCCAAAGAAGAGGGAGTCAAACTATTCTCCAAAGCACCTGAGGGCAGGACAAGAAGCAATGGGTGGAAACTCATCAAGGAGAGAAGCGACTTAGAACTAAGGAGAAATTTCCTGACAGAACAATCAATAACTGGAACAACTTGCCTCCAGAAGTTGTGAATGCTCCAACACTGGAAGTTTTTAAGAAGATGTTGGATAACCATTTGTCAAAGTGGTATAGTGTTTCCTGCCTAAGCAGCGGGTTGGACTAAAAGACCTCCAAGGTCCCTTCCAACTCTGTTATTCTATTATAAGATGATCAACATATTAAAACCTACAAAGAACTGTTGCAGGAACTGGGTATGTCTAGTTTAATGGAAAGAAGGACTACGGATGACACGATAACAGTCTTCCAATATTTGATGGGCTTCCCCAAAGAAGAGGGAGTCAAGCTATTCTCCAAAGCACCTGAAGGCAGAACAAGAAGCAATGGGTGGAAACTCATCAAATAGAGAAGCAACTTAGAACTAAGGAGAAATTTCCTGACAGTGAGAACAATTCATCAGTGGAACAACTTGCCTCCAGAAGTTGTGAATGCTCCAACACTGGAAGTTTTTAAGAAGATGTTGGATAACTATTTGTCAAAGTGGTATAGTGTTTCCTGCCTAAGCAGCGGGTTGGACTAGAAGACCTCCAAGGTCCCTTCCAACTCTGTTATTCTATTATAAGATGATCAACATATTAAAACCTACAAAGAACGGTTGCAGGAACTGGGTATGTCTAGTTTAATGGAAAGAAGGACTACGGATGACATGATAACAGTCTTCCAATATCTCAGGAGCTGCCCCAAAGAAGAGGGAGTCAAGCTATTCTCCAAAGCAGCTAAAGGCAGGACAAGAAGCGATGGGTGGAAACTAATCAAGGAGAGAAGCAACTTAGAACTAAGGAGAAATTTCCTGACAGTGAGAAAAATCAATCAGTGGAACAACTTGCTTCCAGAGGTTGTGAATGCTCCAACACTGGACGTTTTTAAGATGTTGGATAACCATTTGTCTAAAGTGGTATAGGGTTTCTTGCCTAAGCAGTGGGTTAGACTAGAAGATCTCCAAGGTCCCTTCCGACTCTGTTATTCTAAATAAAACAAAGTTTGTCAAGATCTTTTTGGATCCTGAGCTTGTCTTCTGGGGTCTGGGCTATTCCTCTTCCAGTTTAGCATCATCTGCAAATTTGATGAGTTCCCCTTCTATTTCTTCATCCGAGTCATTAATAATAGCTGTCTTCCAGTATTTGAGGGGCTGCCCCAAAGAAGAGGGTGTGTGTGCCAATCTATTCTCCAAAGCAGCTAAAGGCAGGACAAGAAGCGATGGGTGGAAACTAATCAAGGAGAGAAGCAACTTAGAACTAAGGAGAAATTTCCTGACAGTGAGAACAATTAATCAGTGGAACAACTTACCTCCAGAAGTTGTGAATGCTCCAACACTGAAGGCTTTTAAGAAGATGTTGGATAACGATTTGTCTGAAGTGGTGTAGAGTTTCCTGCCTAAACAGGGGGTTGGACTAGAAGACCTCCAAGGTCCCTTCCAACTCTGTTATTCTGTTATACTCCAGGAAAATGTAGAGTTTTGCTCATGATGCAGATAGACCTTATATTCCTTGAGAGTTAAAATACCAAACCTATCCATAGCTTGTTGAGTCTAATTTGCTATGACTGGGAAACGCTCCACAAGAGATGAAGTTATTTTGTTCAAAGACCTGTTTCTGTTTTAGAAACCCACCTCAGTTTCCCAAAAGTGGAATTTTTCCCCCGGATTCCTTTCTTCCCGAATTCTCTGTCATCACCTAATCATTCATTCAGCTTAAGATTTCTATTTAGCCATCTCTAAAGCAACTTCAAAGGAGCTAGAAAGTTTTTCAGGCACCGCACACAAGACAGACCGGAGGGCGGAGGGTTTTCTGTCGTATGAATAATGGAAGACTTTTTTTTTATGGCCATTCAAATTCCGGAAACAGAAGGATAAGCTCCGTTAAATTGCCAGCAGATAAGATCATCAGAGCATCTCGCTCGGATCCGCGTCCTCCCTCTTCTTCTTGGGTTTTTCGTGGCTGGAGCCAAAATCAGTTCATCTGTTCACACCGGTTGCATTTGAAACTGTTCAGGTATCAGGCGTGGCAGAAGACAGATGTTGCTAGCATCTGTTCTGTCCCATGCGCCTGGTGTGGCAGAGAGAGCATGACACTGTCTCTGAAAATGCACCAAGTGTTGCGCCTGATGATGTTGTGGTCCACCTGCAGCCTGCGGAGCTGGTAACTGACTCGGACAGCGATGAGGCTGAGGAAGAGCCTGGGCCAGTCCTGGAGGCTGGGGAAGGCCCGGATGAAGGCTCTGTGTCGGAGGCAGAGGTGGGGCCAGGGCCATCGGGGAGTGAGGTGCGGACTCCAGAGCCTCCGGAGCCTGACAGTAGTGAGGCAGAGGAACAGGAGGAGCCTGTTCCTAATGCACGCATGAGAAGAGCTGCCAGAAGGCAAGAGCAGCTCAAGCAGAGAGGACAACTCGGAAGTAAGGCCAAGAGATGATTGGCCCCTCCCTTAAGGATTAAAACAGACCCACAACGGCGTTTGGGCTCTTTGCCAGAAAACAACGTTGATAATTTCGTCTAGTTGCATTTATTTTTGTATCGGTGTCTTCTGAACTTTTGCCAAGAAAGTCCTTTGGCAGTTTGCCTAATTGGATTTGCGATAGGACTGAGGAATTTGTGTTGGGAGGAATTTGCTTTAATTTAGTTGAAGTATGCTGGGAATGAAGTAATTCTCAGCTGTTGGAATAAAGCTTGTTTGTTTTTACACGGACTGAGTTTCCTACTACCTACTTGGGCCTGGGTCACAGCAGATGGTTTCTGACGTGGAATGGCACGGTTCGCCATGGCCAACTCACCACGGCCAACTCACTATAGCCAACTCGCCACGGGACACTCCCCCTGAGATAATTCATCAATTCAATTTCATTATTTAAAATTCAGGTAGTCCTCGACTTACGACTGCAACTGATCCCCCAAATGCTCCCAAAATCCCCAAAGTCATAAGTCACTTTTTTTCAGTCCTGTTGTTGTAACTTTGAAAGGTCATTCAAAGAACGGTTGCACGTCGAAGACCAGGTCCTGTTAAAAATATATATATTTTTTAATTTTTGTCATTCGCATTTCATTTGGTCCCTCCTTTGGCATGCTTGTGAGCCTCAAGAACAGGGGTCGGCATCTTTAAACACTCAAAGAGCCATTTGGACCTGTTTCCCACAGAAAAGAAAACCCCGGGAGCCACAAAAACCCTTTTGACCTCTAAAATGAAGATAACGCCGCCTATATCGTTTTTTACCTTTATGCTCTGTATAAAAAAACTAGAGTGTGTTGCATTTATGAAATCAATGACCTGCTACAGAGAAAACACATTTTTATTTCTGCATGCAACAAAAACATTTTGAACTCCTCCCCCCCAAAAAAAAGATGCGTCGAAAAGCTCAATGAATCGTGTGCCGGCGGATGTCGCACATTGGCGGTTGTGACACATATTTTGAGCGACAGGGACCCGCAGCAGAGGGACGGAAGAGCCCTCCTCAAGAAGTAACGGTTCTGCACAGTTTCTTTGTTGATGGAAACCTTCTCAGCCCTGGACCTTGGAAAGACTTTCCGTAGATCCTCGCTTGGTTTCCCATCCCTGAGGACCTACTGAGAGGCTAGTGGAGGATTCCCATCTAAGCGAGAGACCAACTAACAGCTGGTTGTGGCATGAATCAGCAGGTTTGAAATCCAAACTTTATTTTAGAGGATTTATTGCTTGTTGCGACATTTCTGACTGACACTCCTTTAGAAGATGTTTGCAGCTGAGAGTATCCAGGAAGGATGTTCTGACAGGGCTATCCAAGTAGAATAGAATATAGCTAGAAGGTGTCTTGGAGGTCTTCTGATCCAGTCCCCTGATCCAGCAGGAGAACCTATACCAGGGATGTCCAAACTTGTTCCCTTGAAGAGTGGTGGACTTCAACTCCCAGAATTCCCCAGCCAGCTCATATTTATAGCTCATGCTGGCTGGGAAATTCTGGGACTTGGAAGTCCATCACTCTTCAAGGGGCCATGTTTGGACACCCAGACAAGTGACTGTCCAAAGCCTCCAATGATGGAGCACCCACAGTTACTGGAGGCAACTTCTGTTCCACTGGTTAATTGTTCTCACTGTTAGGAAGTTTCTCCTTAATTCTAAGTTGCTTTTCTCTTGGATTAGTTTCCAACCATTATTTCTTGTCCTGCCCTCTGGTGCTTTGGAGAACAATTCAACCCCCTCTACTTACTGGCAGCCCCTCCAATACTGGAATCCTGCTATCATGCCACCCCTGTTACAAACGCTTTTCAGACAAGGGTCTACATGGATCGGCCAGGCACCTCTCCCGTATTTGTTGAGAACGTGGTCTCCAAAATTAACAGGAGATGCACTTTCTACACACTTGAGCCACCACTTTGGAGAAGGCTACAAAGGACCTAGCACCCTTCAGATTATCAGCCAGCATTTTCCAATTCAGAAACATTGTTCATGGACCAGAACTGAGCTCTAGAACAGGGCTCTCCAACCTTGTCAACTTTAAGACTTGTGGACTTCAACTCCCAGAGTACCTCAGCCAGCTTTGCTGGCTGAGGAACTCTGGGAGTTGAAATCCACAAGTCTTAAAGTTGACAAGGTTGGAGAGCCCTGCTCTAGAAGTGTCGTGTCCCCCTCCCCCTCCGACGACCAGGTCTAGGAAGTCCGTATCAAGCGTGGCCACGAAGCCTCTGCAGCTTTGCCAAGGTTTCT
The DNA here is from genome assembly GCF_028640845.1 of Ahaetulla prasina. NCBI lineage: Eukaryota > Metazoa > Chordata > Lepidosauria > Squamata > Colubridae > Ahaetulla > Ahaetulla prasina. The sequence continues at coordinate 11,541,789 of NC_080554.1, read as the reverse complement.
CAGGGCAGGCAGGAGTCCAAGTTGTGACTTCAGCAAACTAGATGAGACTTTGCTTGACTCAAGGTTGGAATGCCACAAGCAGGTCCTTTATATAGGCTGTGGGGTGTGGCTCCATGACTCAGAATTTATCCAGGCCTGCCCCTCCCTTCTGCTGGCATCGCCTCTCAGATCTCCGGAAGCGAGGATCCTCCCACTGTGAATTCTCTTCAGCTGGATCTGCTGTCGGTAATTCCAGCACGTGGCTGGCTCCCTGCTCACACGCTGTAGGAGTGAGGTTTGTTTGTTCATTCCTGACATCCTGTCCAGGCATGGGGCCAGGGACGGGGGCTGGAGGCATGACAGGCCATTCATCTTCATTATCAGACTCCGTGTCTGATAACAGGCCCAGGTGTAGGCAGGAGGGGCCCAGCTGAGGAGAGGAGGGAGGAAGAGGCACAACAAGAAGGCTGCATCAGCAATTCCCCGTTTTTTCAAATATGTTGCTGTTGCACGCACCTGATCCGTTGTGTGAAAAAAAAAATGACTAAGACTTCATCTTCAACTGAAGCTGAAGCCACTTCTCCTTGGAGATCGATTGCTGCCAGGTTATAAAAGTCTATAGACCACACTGAAATTCTGGAGTTTCGAAGATGTCCTTCAGAGCTCATTCATGATTTCAGATCAGCTTAAAGGAAATGGGAGGTGGTGGCTCAGTGGCTAAGACGCTGAGCTTGTCGATCGAAAGGTCGGCAGTGCGGCGGTTCGAATCCCTAGTGCCGCTTAACGGGGTGAGCTCCCATGACTTGTCCCAGCTTCTGCCAACCTAGCAGTTCGAAAGCACATTAAAAAAAATGCAAATAGACAAATAGGGACCACCTTTGGTGGGAAGGTAACAGCGTTCCGTGCGCCTTTGGCGTTGAATCATGCCAGCCACATGACCATGGAGACATCTTTGGACAGCGCTGGCTCTTTGGCTTTGAAACGGAGACGAGCACCGCCCCCTAGAGTCGGGAACAACTAGCACATATGTGCGAGGGGAACCTTTACCTTTTTAAAGGAAACGGGTCCCTGTGTTAGCTACCAGTAAAATTTGGGGACATTCTCTGAAGACCATGGTACCTTCTCAATGTCAACATTGGTTGGCTGGTGGAAAAAACACCAGAGGAGAGAGAGAGGAGAGAGGAGTGGGGTGGGTGGGTGAGTGAGTGGCCGGAAGACAGAGGCCACCTGCTGCCCGTGGGTCAGAGGGTTCAGAGGTCAAAGCACATGTGTCGCTTAACCATACCGGTCTGTGGGGTAGCTCTTTCAGATTGTAAATCAAGAGGTTTGATTTTAATTAAAGCTTTCCTAAAGGGGAATCATAAAAGGAGATATCCGGTCTCCTTATCTCCCTCCGTGAGCTACCAAACCAATTGTCGTTGTTTGCAACTTTTCCTGGAACTTCCAGGACCGATGCACTCCTATAAAAAGGAGTTTTTTGCAATTCTTGCCAAACTGCTCAGCGATTCAAAAGGGGCTGCTTTTTTTTTTGCTGCTTTTTCCTTTCAAAGCATTCTGCGGACTGCAGAATAGAAACAGTCGATCAATTCTAGTTGAGTTGATTAATTGATGGAGCTACCTATTTATTTTATTTTATTTTTTTGGCCAAGGCGACAAGTCCCCATTGATATCCCTGAGAGTCAAAGGCATGGTTTATCACTTTGTCAAAGAAGATACATCACCGGTGTCAACTGAAGGACCCGTTATCTACTCTAAGAGAGTCTAAGTGGATGTTTATTTAAATCTAGACATGGAGTAAAATCAAGCTGAAGTGCTGCTCTCGGGAAGCGATTCCTGAGCAAAGAGCGATGGGTTTATTTCATTACCCTCCAAGCGGCATCAAGTTTGACAACTCAAATGACAGGATGGGTCTTCGCTACTGGGGGGAGAATTTTTGGGAACAATTTTCAAGAGGCGAGATTATTATTTTAGTTGTTACAGTATTTATTTATTATATTTGTATACCACCCTTCTCCCGAAGGACTCAGGGCGGTTCACAGCCAATAAAACCAAAATACATATAATACAGATTAAAAAACAGTATAAAAAACTAATTCGATAACTGGCCTGAATTTTTTTAAATACGATTAAAACCCCATTTAAAAAACCCCAATTTAAAACCCCAATTTAAAACTATGTTCAAGCTAGTCCTGCACGTCGAAACAACAGCGTCTTCAGCTCGCGGCGGAAGGTCCAGAGGTGGGGGAGTTGACGAAGCCCCGGAGGCAGCTCGTTCCAGAGGGCGGGAGCCCCCACAGAGAAGGCCCTCCCCCTGGAGGTCACCAGCCGACATTGTTTGGCTGACGGTATCCGGAGGAGGCCCTCTCTGTGCGAGCGCACTGGTTGGTGAGAGGCTACTGGTGGCAGTAGGCGGTCCCGTAAGTATCCCGGTCCTAAGCCATGGAGCGCTTTAAAGGTGATAACAAGCACCTTGAATTGGACCTGGAAGACCACCGGGAGCCAGTGCAGACTGCGCAGGAGAGGTGTCACATGGGAGCCACGAGGTGCTCCCTCTATCACCCGCGCAGTCGCAATCTGGACCAGTAGTGGTCAAAATTGTGGAAACCTTTTGGGAAAAGTGTATTTTTGAGCTTTGATGACTAATAATACCACTTTTTTTTGGGGGGGGGAGTTTCAAGATAATCCTATTCCACTGCTGGAATGGCCTGGGAATAGCCCAGATCTTCACCTAATTGAAAATCTATGGATTTTTCTGACTAAAGAAACTTGTTAGTCAGAAGTGACCCAGCAATAAAACCCAGTTAATAGAAGCCATCATTCAATCTTGGTTTCCCATGATAACAACTGCAGAACTCAAAGACTTGGTTCACTCCATGGGAAGATGTTGTAAGGCCGTCATTCATGCTAAAGGTTACCCAACAAAGTATTAACTGATACCATTTTGTAATATTTCATTTTTTCTATGGTGATCATTTTTGTAATGTATATCTCAGTTTTTCCACGTGCTTCACTTTTCTTCTTTATACTGCAAGTGCTATTCTAGTAGCAAATCCTTCATAATAGTTATTGCATTACATTCTTCATTAAATTCTCTTTCCATTGATATATAATTTTATGGTATTACTCCCCCCAAAAAAGTGGTGTTATTAGCTAATTTTAGAAAATACACTTTCCCCAAAAGTTTCCACAATTTTGGCCACTACTGTTAATTTAGCTTGTTGATGAGCCACAAACAAGGACCTACTCAAATAATACTTGAGGTCTTAATCCTAGGTACAACATTGAGTGTTAAATTTCTGTGGAAGACTGCGACGTCTTCACAAATTTTGCCATTCAGTAAAGACATATCAAAAAAAGTAAAGACGTATCAATGGGGATACAGTGGCTCAGTTGCTAGGATACTGAGCTTATTGATCGAAAGGTCGGCAGCTCAGCGGTTCGAATCCCTAGCGCCACGTAACAGGGTGAGCTCCCGTGACTTGTCCCAGCTTCTGCCAACCTAGAAGTTCGAAAGCACGTAAAAAAAAATGCAAGTAGAAAAATAGACCTTTGGTGGGAAGGGAACCGCGTTCCGTGAGCCTGTGGCGTTGAGTCATGTCGGTCACATGACCATGGAGAGGTCTTCGGACAGCGCTGGCTCTTTGGCTTTGAAATGGAGATGAGCACCGCCCCTTAGAGTTGGGAACAACTAGCACAAATGTGCGAGGCGAACCTTTACCTAAAGACATATAACAAAGTCCTTTGGAGGACATATCTGGCCTAACATGATTAGAAGAAAGGAAACCACTTAGTTGCTTATTCAGAATTTTAAATATATATATATATAAAACTAAGTGAACTTTTTAAGCTAGGAATCCCCAGGTTAGATGTTTGGAGAGATTCATGTGTCTATTTGGAGACAAGAAGATTCACAGGGAAAATTGGAGACAACTGAATTTTAGAAACCACTGAACAACATGTATGGGAAATGTCTTGAGTTTTGGGCATAAATGATTACTCGCTTCTCTCCGTTTCATTTTCAGAAAGTCAGAACTATTTCTCTGGATGATGTGGTCATTCTAAATGTGGACACCAACACACTGGAAACGCCTTTTGATGATCTACAAAGTCTCCCCAATGACGTAGTGAGTACACTTATAATTTCTTCCTGGGTTTTGTTTTTGTTTTCTTGTACGCTCAAAGGATTTTCTACTGGTTCTCCTAAACAGAGGACCACTAAATAAAACTTGGAAGTCAACTCATGGAAGTGTTAAAGAAAGCCCTTAATCCGTAACAAGTGCAAGATGGTGAGGTTCGCACCCATCAGTCGGTGTTGGTCAAAGTGGTTTGCCAGGATTGGATGAGGGTCCTTCAACCTTTGATGGTCACTGCCATTGGAGAGTCACCTCTGGGTCAGCAGATAGTTGTTAAAACCATCAAACATGAGATGAGCAGGAGGAGAAGGAGACCTGCCACTTGCTAGCAAAAATTAAAACCAGCAAGTACTCCGGTTGTTGTTATTGTTAGTCGGGAAGTCGTGTCCAACCCATCGCAACCCCATGGACAATGTTCCTCCAGGCCTTCCTTTCGTCTACCATCCTCTGGAGTCCATTTAAGCTCACACTGACTGCTTCAGTGACTCCATCCAGCCACCTCATTCTCTGCCGTCCCCTTCTTCTTTCGCCCTCCATCATTCCCAGCATCAGGCTCTTCTCCAGTGAGTCCTTCTTTCTCATTAGGTGGCCAAAGTATTTGAGTTTCCTCTTCAGGATCTGGCCTTCTAAAGAACAGTCAGGGTTGATCTCTAGGACTGACTGGTTGGATTGCCTTGCAGTCCGAGGAACTCGCAGGAATCTTCTGCAGCACCAGAGTCCAAAGGCCTCCATTCTTTGGCGCTCAGCCTTCCTTATGGTCCAACTTCCACAGCCATCCATTGCAACGGGGAAAACCAGAGCCTTGACTATGCACACTTTTGTTGGCAGGGTGATGTTTCTGCTTTTTAGTAAGTACTTCGGAGAGGTCAGTAAAATAGAACCAACCAGCAGGTTTAAAAGCAAAAATAGCCAACACCCATCCAGAGTCTTTTGTTTGTTTGTTTGTTTAAGTTTTACTGGATTTTTATTTTTAAATATACATCAATGTACATACATTTGGCCTCTGGGTATAATTGGACCGCCCTGAGTCCTTCGGGAGAAGGGCGGTATAAAAATCGAAATAAATAAATAAATAAATAAATAATTCACTTTGTTTCACTTTGAACAAAAAAACAAACACTTTGAACAAAGAAACACTTCGCAATAATAGTATTAATAATATTGGTTACATTAATCAAATTTATATAATCCTAGTATTCACATACTGTACATGTTTGTTTTAAAGTAGTTATTAAAGTAGTTTTAAAGTAGTTACTAAAGTAGTTACTAAAGTAGTTATTCAATATTTCAGTGTTCCATTTTAATGCCAATGGTAAATATTATTTAAGCATACATTATAATACCATCATTTAACCTCTAATCATTCCATCTAATTATTGCTTATATTCTATTATATAAAAATTACGCATGCTAATATCCCGCCTATTTCTTTTTTAAAAAATAATTTTTATTAAACATTTTTTCAAAAAACAAAAAAGAATCTTTAAACAATAGTTTCTTTCCAACAATTTCGCAACAGTTAAACATTTCTTACTTGTCCATTTTTTCTCCCTTATTTCAATGTATCCTTTATATATATACAAGTCTAATATTAATTAATATTATTGATCTAATATTATTCCCCCTATTTCTTATTTCTACCTCTATCCTAGTTTCTAGTCAGATCACCATTACTTATTCTAGTGTTAATACAGAGTCTTTAGCAATTGTGGAGCAAACACCAAGCATAAAATTAAAATATCACCCAATCCTTATGATTTATATTGATATATTGACCATCATTTGTGTTGTAATTGTTGTACCTTGATGAACGTATCTTTTCTTTTATGTACACTGAGAGCATATGCACCAAGACAAATTCCTTGTGTGTCCAATCACACTTGGCCAATAAACATTCTATTCTATTAACAGCTCGGGAGAACAAAATAGTGGCCGCTTCTAAAAGTTAAATAAAATAGACCTCCGCAGCTTCTCCAAACATAGTTTAGTTAGGGCTGACCCGCTCAAATGTGACAGAGAGGAGGGGGTCAAGCTGTTTCCCAAAGCACCTGAAGGCCACACAAGGAATAATGGATAGAAACTGATCAAGGAGAGATTCAACCTGGAAATAAGGAGAAATTTTCTGAGAATGAGAACCATCAACCCATGAAACAGAAGTTGCCTTCGGAAGTTGTGGGAGCTTCATCACTGGAGGCTTTCAAGAAGGGACTGGACTGCCACCTGTCAGAAATGGTGTAGGGTCTCCTGCTTGGGTGGGGGGTTGGACTAGATGACCAACAAGGTCCCTTCCAGCTCTATTTTGATTGATTGATTCAACCTAGAAATAAGGAGAAATTTCCTGACAGTGAGAACAATCAACCCATGGAACAGAAGTTGCCTTCAGAAGTTGTGGGAGCTTCATCCCTGGAAGCTTTCAAGAAGAGACTGGACTGCTATCAGAAATGGTGTAGGGTCTTCTGCTTGCACGGGGGGTTGGACTAGATGACCTCCAAGGTCCCTTCCAACTCTGTCCTTCTCTTGTTTTGTTAAATCTCCTCTCCAGCCGACTGATTGGACCCTCCCCTCGAAAAAGATCCCCCTGTTTCTGTTGGGAAATCTTCTCCTTTGCTGTTTTCTTTTGTGCCTCGATCGATGTTTGTACGAATCCTCAAGAGGACTCCAGTTTGCGTGGACGGGATTTGTGTGTGTGTGTCCCTCCTTCTGAAGCCCTCCCTGCGTGGGTTGCCCTTTTGGGGAGAGGATTTTTGACAAGAGGTTCGCCAAGGTGGAGTTTTGTTGGTAGAACGATGTCAGGGCCACCGCCAGCAATGCTTCAAGACGGCCTTATTTAAGCCCATCAAAATGTACGGCTGTCCCATCGTGTGTGTGTGTGTGGGGGGAAGCTAATTGGCTTATGATCATTGTTTCTGCTTTTTGAAGCATCTTTTTTTTATTATTATTTGAATCTTTCTCTTTTCTCGCTGGTTTGGTGGTCTTCTGCTTTGGAGAAAGACTCCATCAAAGAGGTTTGCTTTCTCTCATCCCTGGTGGGTTTTTAAATTTGTTAACCGGGCACCTGAGCACGAAGTTTGTGTGGGGTTTTTGTGTTTTTTTTTTAAATTCAGGCGGTGCTCGGCTCCTTTTTTAAAAGCCTTGAAGGAGCTCCTCCCCCCCCCCTTCTTCTTTTGATACCGTGTTTTGCAAGTTGGGTGTTTTTCCTTGCTTTTATTCATGTTGACAACTCAAAAGCCATGGATCTAATTAAAAGAAATTCCTCTCGCACCTTTGCTGAACCATTTCATTATGCCGGCGCTTGCACAGATTGCATTTCGAAACATGGTGATAGCTTAACGCTGACCTTTCCTCCCCGAACTGCCAAAGAGTGTAGAAATGTGCTTTAGACACACACACACACACATACACACACACACAACGGGGACTGGATTGTGTGTTCCTGCGACGCCCGTGGGAAGGAGCTGCTCCTTCCTAGAGAAGCTAGGGTCCACGTTTCAGGGCAGGGTGGCCGTGGGGAAACCGACTTGCAAGGGGAGCTGGGGAAGAGTGGACAATTTGTGGACAACTTTCCCGACAGTGCAGAAATTTTGACACCTCCTGTTCCCGTGATGGAAGAATTTCAGACCAGATGTTGGTTTCAGGATTCTTCTGTCCCTGACAGATGTCAAGGAACCTTGAAAAACCAATAGTTCATGTCTGTTGCAAATAGCGTCCAAGGAACTAGCATCCACCCGTGTTTTTTCTTCTTCTTATCTTGGCCCTGTGGGGGCTTTCAAAAGTGACCCCCATTGTGTCCTGCAATAGGAAAAGGAGGAAATTGGCAACAGACTGCTTTGCTGAAGGTATGAAGCATTCAATATACACAAGAATTATATCTACGGAGTTAAGTCTTAGATTTCTGGAGAGAGCCTTCTACAGATACAGGTTACAGATTAACAGCGTTGGAAGAGACCTTGAAGGTCATCTAATCCCACCCCCCACCCAAGCAGGAGACCCTACACCATTTCTGACAGATGGCCGTCCAGTCTCTTCTTGAAAGCCTCCAGGGATGAAGCTCTCACAACTTCCGAAGGCAACTTCTGTTCCATGGGTCGATGGTTCTCACTGTCAGAAAATTTCTCCTTATTTCTAGGTTGAATCTCTCCTTGGTCAGTTTCCATCCATTATTCCTTGTCTGGCCTTCGAGTCCTTTGGAGAACAGCTTGACCCCCTTCCTCCTCTCTGTGGCAGCCCCTCAAATATTGGAAGATGCTCTCCTGTCTCCCCTGGTCCTTCTCTTCACTAGACTAGCCATGCACGGTTCCTGCAACAGTTCATCGCATGTTTTAGCCTCCAGTCCCCTCATCATCTTGGTTGTTCTTCTCTGTACTTTTTCTAGAGTCTCCACATCTTTTTTATAGTGTGGTGAGCAAAACTGGATGCAGTATTCTAGGTGTGGTCTTACTAAGGCTTTACAGAGTGGTTTTAGGACCTCCCTTGATGTTGATTGTATCCTAAATGCAATTTATGATCGCATTGGCTTTTTTGGCTGTTGCTGCACACTGCTGGCTCATATTTAGCTGATTGTCCACTAAGTCTCCAAGATCCTTCTGCACCTCCTTTTTGGCTTAACCCATAACTTGTTTTTTTATTTTTTATTGTGTTAACGGGGTTTTTCCGGCCTTGCTGCCTCTTGTCTTTTTTCTTCATTCACCTAGCGTTGAGGAGAGTTGCTGGTTTCCAGGTGCCGTAGCATTTTCCCTTCCCTTGTCGTTTTAATAACTTGCACTGGAGCTGGAAGACTTTATGAAGGTTGTTAAACTAGCCCAATGGGAACTAATGTTGCTCAAGGACATGGCATTAGGATGCATACATGGTGCGCTCCTCTGAATACAACAAAATACCTTATGCCACCAGACTTGAAATCCTGGGTTTAGAAAATTTAGAACTCCGCTGTCTTCGACATGACCTGAGCTTAACTCATAGAATCATCTATTACAATGTCCTTCCTGTCGAAAACTACTTCAGCTTCAATTGCAACAATACACGAGCATGCAATAGATTTAAGCTTAATGTTAACCGCTCCAATCTTGATTGCAGAAAATATGACTTCAGTAATAATAATAATAATAATAATTATTATTATTATTATTATTATTATTATTGTTGTTGTTGTTGTTGTTGTTGTTATTATTTAATTTTTATACCGCCCTTCTCCCGAAGGACTCAGGGCGGTAAACAGGCAGATAAAATAATACAATACATTACAATAAAAACACTATTTAAAAAACTTATTCAATATAGCCTAAATTTAAAATAAAATACAAAATATAAAATAAACCCCAATAAAATCCATGTTTAAAAACCCTATTTAAGCCAGTCCTGCTCGGAAGAATAGATATGTCTTCAGCTCGCGGCGAAAGGTCCGGAGGTCAGGAAGTTGTCGAAGTCCTGGGGGAAACTCATTCCAGAGGGTAACTGTTAATGCTTAGAATAAACTACCTGACTCTGTGGTCTCTTCCCAAAATCCCCAAAGCTTCAACCAAAAACTGTCTACTATTGACCTCACCCTGTTTCTAAGAGGTCTGTAAGGGGTGTGCATAAGAGCACAAGCATGCCTACCGTTCCTGTCCTATTGTTTCCTTTCGTTATATCCAATTAATATAGTTATTACATACTCATGCTTATATATGTGCTTATATATATGCTTTCATGCTTATGCTTATATATACTGTGTGACAAAATAAATAAATAAATTTCATGGCAAAGAAGTCTGAAACACTATAATAGAGAAGAGAAATGGGGTTTAGCCACCAGATCTAAGTATCGGAAGGTGGAACAGAAAAGATACTGAGATATATTTGTCTTCAATTGCAGGAACGTCCATGGTGTATCTCCTCAACCGTGACCACTTTAAGATGGGTGGGCTTCAACTCCCAGAATTCCACAGCCGGGGGTTCGGAGAGTTGACGTCCAGTCATCTTAAGGTGGCCAAGGTTAAGTATGTCAGGTTTGGAAGCCATATTAGCCCCGGAAGCTTCCAGGCTGCCACCTACTTGTGTGTGGGAAAGTAGGAGGAGAAGGATTTAGTAGAGGGGATGTAGTTAGACAAAATAGCATTCTTCCTGTCGGTCAAGGTCAGGCTGATCCTGCATCTGGAGGAAGAGTGGTCGGAGTGCTGTCTCGAGAGGGGACGGATGGTGATTGGAGCATATGATCGACTGAGGAATGACGGGATGGTTCGGGTTTTTTTGATTTACTGAGGGAAAACCCGGAACGCTCAGATTCAGGTTTTCCCAGATATGCCAATATATCTGCTCCAATAAATGGAACTTTGAAAAAATGCTTGCCTCAGAGTTTTTAATTGGAGTTGGGTTCTTCTGGAATGCTAACACCAGGGACACGCCGTAGATTCTAGAGCCGTGATGGCAAAACTACGGGTAAGCCATATCTGTGGGCACGCGAGTGTTGCCTTAGCTCAGCTCCAGCGCACAGATGCGCGCCGGCCAGCTGATTTTCGGGCCTTCTGGGCCTACCAGAAGTCGGGAAACAAGCTGTTTCTTGCCTCCGGAGGGCCTCTGGGCGGTGGGGAAGGTCATTTTTGCCCTCCCCAGGCTCCAAGAAAGCCTCTGGAGCCTGGGGAGGGCGAAAAACGGGCCTACCATGCCCACCGGTGACCTTTTTGCCGTCACGTGCCAAAAGCAAGGGGGAGAGTGCGGGGGGGCATCTGCAGGAAAGGCATTGAATTATGGGTGTGAGCACGCATGCGCACGACACCCCCCCGCCCGCCCCCCCCGCGTGACCCCCACTTTTGGCACGCGATGGCAAAAAGGTTAGCCATCACTGTTCTAGAGGAACATTGCTTTAGAGCTGGGGGTCTACAACCTTGGCAACTTTACGACTTGTGGACGTCAACTCCCAGAATCCCTAAATTCCTTCAATTCTAGAAGTCGAAGTCCACAAATCGTAAAGTTCCCAAGGTTGGAGACCTCTGCTTTAGAGCAGGAGTCTCCAACTTTGGTCCCTTTAAGACTTGTGGACTTCAACTCTCAGAATCCCTCAATTCCTTCAATTCTGGGAGTTGAAGTCCACAAGACCAAGGTTGGAGACCCCTACTTTAGAGGATCTGAGGCAGACACTCAGAACCTGGATAAATCTGCTCACTTTTGAGAATTTGTCCAAGTCAGCGAGAGAGAGCCCAGATTCGCTCAGTTCCCTGTCATGGAGTGTTCTTTTGTGCCGATGGTAATGAGACCATCAGGCTGTGTTCACCTGAAATGCCGCTCTGTGAATCAGAGGCAATTAAACACCTCCGGGATGAAAGGAAGAGGGCAAGGAAGGTTAAGTACGACATCGTCTGAAGCGCAGGTGGCAAGAGTATGAGGATGCCCGAGGAGTGACGGGTGGCACCTGTTGACAGGTGGGCACCGTTGGCATCCGGGCTGGGGCAGATCAAACCCCATCAGCTCTAATGAGAAAAGGGGGAGAATCGTATTAGCGTCGTCTCTTGTGAAGTCGTTCCTAAACCCCCATCCTGCTTTGCTTGATGCTAGCCTAAAGAAAAGAAGTCAGTTCGAGGCTCATTTTGCTTATGGGAAAGTAAGACGCAGGGTCTCTAACAAGTTGTATCTTCTCCAGCTTCCATGAATTTAGGGTAAGGTACAGCGACGGGTTTCACCTTATGTTACTACCGGTTTGCCCCGCGCGCATACGCTCGCTTCATGTGTGCATGTGCCCGGTTCGCCCATATGCCTGCCTTCCACACAGGTGCCCGGCCTTCTGTGCAGGTGCCCAGGCTTCCGCGCAGGCGCCTGGTTTTCCGCACAGGCGCCCAGACTCAAAAACGTGCCTAAACAGAATGGCATAGAGCCAGAGCGGGTCCACATGTGATTTCCGCTACCGGTCCAAACCATCTGAATACTATCTATGGTAGGGTGACGTCCATGTTTCAGTTCTGCTAGAGCTGTCAGCGAGAAGAGAATTATCCGCCATGGGCCACTCGCTTGCTTAAAACTCATCCTCTGTTTGCTTAAACATGGCTGTCCTTCCTTCCTAGGGAGTTTCTTTATCTAGGGGTCGGCAACCTTTAACACTCAAAAGAGCCATTTGGACCCGTTTCCCACAGAAAAGAAAACACCGGGAGCCACAAAAACCCTTTTGATATCTAAAACGAAAATAACGCTGTATATATCTTTTTTTACTGTTATGCTATGTATATAAAAACAGTATTTTTAATATATTGGAGCTCTTTTTTTTTTCCCATTTCACCTATTTCACATTTTCTCCTAGAATCTCAGGTGTCATCAACCTGTGGCTCTGGAGCCGCCTGTGGCTCCTTCATCGTGTTGTATTTATGAAATCAATGAGCTGCTACAGAGAAAGCACATTTTTATTTTTGCATATGCAACAAAAACATTTTGAACTCCCCCCCCTCCCCCCCAAAAAAAATGGGTTGAAAAGTTCAAGGAATCGCGTGCCGGCGGATGTCGCAGATTGGCGGTTGTGACGCGTATTTTGAGTGACAGGGAGCCGCAGCAGAGGGGTGAAAGAGCCACAGGCGGCTCCAGAGCCACAGGTTGCTACTGTCACGGTTCCAGAAAAACCTCCTCTGCATGAAAGAAACTCTGAAGCCATTGTCTTTCAGAGTTCTTTACTAGCATAAGGAAACTGGCACACGATGAGTGAAATTCCAAAACTGAACTTCCGGATTCTTTTCCCAGTTATACAAACCCCAAGAGTCCCACCCCCCTGACCCCTTTGATGGTCACATGGTAGAATAACTTTATTGTCACTTTGAATTTACACTAATCGGCATACATTAAAATGAAATTTCATTGCATACCCCAATAAACTCATTGCTAACCCAAAGAAACACGAAAGCGGTTCTTCCAAGATTGGCTTCAAAGTGCAGTCCAAAGTATCTCGCTCCTTGGTGGGACCTGCTCTTGAGTCAGCATCTTCAGAGTTGAACGCAATGCAGGTGGATTCTCCACTTCTAAGCCTTCATTTATGTTGTGACCCAGGCCCAAGTAGGTAGTAGGAAACTCAGTCCGTGAAAAAAAAAAAACTTTATTCGAAAAGCAGAGAATTTGATTTGATTTGATTTGATTTATTGGATTTTTATACCGCCCTTCTCCCGAAGGACTCATGGTGGTTTACAGCCTAGATAAAACGACAATAGTATACAATTAAAACAATAAATTAAAAAACTTATTAAACATATGGCCGAATTAAAATTTAAAATCATAAAACCCCCATAAAATTTATAAAATTTATATCAAATATTAAAACTATTAAAATCCCTAGGCCAGCCCTGCGCGAATAAACAAATAGGTCTTCAGCTCGCGGCGGAAGGTCCGAAGATCCGGCAGTTGGCGAAGTCCGGGGGAAGTTCATTCCAGAGGGTAGGAGCCCCCACAGAGAAGGCCCTTCCCCTGGGGGCCGCCAGCCGACATTGCTTGGCGGACGGCACCCTGAGGAGTCCCTCTCTGTGCAAGCGTACAGGTCGGTGGGAGGCATTCGGTAGCAGCAGGCGGTCCCGTAAGTACCCTGGCCTTAAGCCATGGAGCGCTTTAAAGGTGGTAACCAAAACCTTGAAGTGCACCCAAAAGACCACAGGTAGCCAGTGTAGCCTGCGCAGGAGTGGTGTTACATGGGAGCCACGAGCTTAGACTTAGACTTAGACTTAGAATAACTTTATTGTCACTTTGAATTTACACTAATTGGCATACATTAAAATGAAATTTCATTGCATACCCAAATAAACTCATTGCTAACCCAAAGAAACACGAAAGCGGTTCTTCCAAGATTGGCTTCAAAGTGCAGTCCAAAGTATCTCACTCCTTGGAGGGACCTGATCTTGAGTCAGCATCTTCAGAGTTGAAAGCAACACAGGTGGATTCTCCACTTCTGAGCCTTCATATGTGTTGTGACCCAGGCCCAAGTAGGTAGTAGGAAACTCAGTCTGTGAAAAAACAAACTTTATTCGAACACCTGAGAATTACTTCATTCCCAGCGTCGTTCAACTAAATTAAAGCAAATTCCTCCCAACAAAAATTCCTCAGTCCTATCGCAAACCTTGGTCCAATTAGGCAACCTGCCAAAGGCCTTTCTTGGCAAACGTTCAGAAGTCACCGATGCAAAAATAAATGCAAGAAGACGAAGCTACCAATGTTGTTTTCTGGCAAAGCCCAAACACCATTGCTGGTCTGTTTTAAGCCTTATGGGAGGGGCCCATCATCTCCTGGCCTTACTCCAGAGTCGTCCTCTTTGCTTGAGCTGCTCTTGCCTTCTGGCAGCTCTTCTCATGTGTGCATTAGGAACAGGCTCCTCCTGTTCCTCTGACTCACTACTATCAGGCTCTGGAGGCTCTGTAGTTTGCACATTACCCCCCGATGGCTCTGCCTCCGACACGGAGCCCTCATCCGGGCCTTCCCCAGCCTCCAGAACTGGCTCATGCTCTTCCTCAGCTTCATTGCTGTCTGACTCCATTGCTAGCTCCGCAGGCTGCTGGCGGACCACGACACATGATTGGCTTCAAAGTGCTGTCCAAAGTTATCTCACTTCTTGGTGGGACCTGCTCTTGAGTCAACCCCTTCAGAGTTGAAAACAACACAGGTGGATTCTCCACATCTGACCCTTCATTTAATGAATCCCCAGCCCTATCACAATGGGCTCCCCCACTTTCCAGTTCTTCCCATCAATCGCAGCAGAACTGTTCTGTCCCCCCTCGCCTCCGTCCGAGCGATGGCTTAATTAGCTGGCAGTATCAGCTCTGGGAGCAAAATAGCGAGCATCTGCCAAGTCACTCTGTTATCTCCCTTGATGCTGATGAGTCACCCAGGAACAAACAGTACTTCAGCTCTAGTTAAGCAGTTGATTTGCCTGCAAGAAGAGGCATAGCAGCCCTTTGGGGTGTGGCTCCATGACTCAGCACTTCCTAGGCCTGCCCCACCCCTGTTTCTGTTGTTCCCGCCTCTCCTGCCTACGAAACCTAGGGTCCAGCCAGGCCTGATTGCCATCAGCTGGGTCTGGAGGCATGGCCTGGGGGGGGAAAGAGTCAGGGGACGGAGGCCTCGTTATCTCCTCCACCTGGCCTGCCTCTGGCTCCTGGAGCTGAGCCAGGGAAGCCGGTGCTCCAGAGGTAAGTCCTGACGGCCCTTCCCCCTCACTTTCCGAGTCACTTTCTGGCAGGGGGCCCGGCTCGGGGGGGTGCAGACACAACAAGAACCCCTGCATGGTTTCTTCTGAGGGTCTTCCAGGTAGAAAACTTCTCCTTCTCGTTTTTCTCCCAGATCTCGGCACTGAAAAGCCGGCTGAAGAAGGTCTCCATGACTACAGGAGACGGGGTCGCCAGAGCGTTCTTGAAAGCCCAAGCTGCTTTTTTCGGGAGCTATCGAAACGCCCTGAAGATTGAGCCGGTAAGTATGAAGGACAGATCTCTTAAGACGTCAAAGAGAAGACCAGGTGTCTTTGTGTGGTGTGTGTGGGTGTGTGTCTGCACGTGTTTCTTCACAACTCAGTAAAACGTCAGGTGTGAGCATCATTTCTAGGGTGAGTTGGATTCCTGGTCAAGTAAAGTGAGGATTCTGGGCATGGATCCAAGTTACCTTGGATCTTCTTGTCTTCTTCAGCAAGTGGTCTGGAAACCCAGCTCTTTTTCCAGGAGGTGACCTGGCACCTTGTGGGAGGAGGGTGACTCTCAGGTTGCCCATGGCACCTCAAATACGGCTAGTCCATCATTGTAGTTTTTTTATCTTGATGTGAGTGCGGTTACACACCTTGGGTTTGATTGCCCTTAGATACCAAGAGGTGGTTATTGTACCCAACAATTGCCTATTGTTACTGTTTGTTCTTCCTGCTCTGCTGGTTTTTATCCTCTGTTGGCCGTCCAAAGACGCCCTTGCAAGGTGGCAGCCATATTAGGATAGAATAGAGCTGGAAGGGGCCTTGGAGGTCTTCTAGTCCAGCCCCCTGCTCAAGCAGGAGTCCCTTTACCATCTCAGATAAGTGACTGTTTAGTCTCTTCTTAAAAACCTCCAGTGGTGGAGCACCCAGAACTTCTGGTGGCAAGCAGTTCCACTGGTTAATTGTTCTCACTGTTAGGAAGTTTCACCTCAATTCCAGATTGCTTCTCTTCTTGCCCTGCCTTCTGGTGCTTTGGAGAATGATTTGACCCCCCGTCTTCTTTGTGGCAGCCCCTGAGATACTGGGAGACTGCTATCACGTCACCGCTAACTCTTCTTTTCTCTAGCCTAGCCAAACCCAGATCCTGCAGCCTATCGGTGTATTTATTAAATAATTAAAGTAAGAAATAATTGGATAATTGAAGGACTGACCTGAAGTTGAAATACAAGCGGGGTTGTGTTCAATTGGTCTTGGCGTTGAGGAGGTTTTGTGGTGGTTTGATTGTGGGAATGAGAAGGGCATGGCTCTTGAAATCTCCTGGATGTAGAATAGGAGAGGAGAGGAGAGAAATAGAATAGAAGAGGAGAAGAGAAGAGAGGAGAGGAGAGAAATAGAATAGAAGAAGAGAGGAGAGGAGAGGAGAGAAATAGAATAGAAGAGGAGAGGAGAGAAATAGAAAAGAAGAGGAGAGGAGAGAAATAGAAGAGGAGAGGAGAGGAGAGAGAAATAGAATAGAAGGAGAGGAGAGGAGAGGAGAGAAATAGAATAGAAGAGGAGAGGAAAGGAAAGGAGAGGAGAGGAGAGGAGAGAAATAGAATAGAAGAGGAGAGGAGAGGAGAGAAATAGAAGAGGAGGAGAGGAGAGGAGAGGAGAGGAGAGAAATAGAAGAGGAGAGGAGAGGAGAGGAGTAGAATAGAATTGAATTGAATTGAATTGAATTCTTATTGGCCAAGTGTGATTGGAAACACAAGGAATTTGTCTTTGGTGCATATGCTGTCAGTGTACATAAAAAGACAAGATACATTCATCAAGAATCATAAGGTACAACACTTAATGATAGTCATAGAGTACAAATAAGCAATCGAATTATCTTAGGAAACAATCAATATAAATTGTAAGGATACAGCAATAAGTTATAGTCACGCAGTCATAAGTGGGAGGAGATGGGTGATGGGAATGATGAGAAGATTAATAGTAGTGCAGACTTAGTGAGTAGTTTGACAGTGTTGTGGGAATTAGTTGTTGTGATGGCATGGGGGAAAAACTGTTCTTGTGTCTAGTTGTTCTGGTGTGCAGTGCTCTATAGCGTCGTTTTGAGGGTAGGAGTTGAAACCGTTTATGTCCAGGATGTGAGGGGTCTGTAGATATTTTCACATCCCTCTTTTTGACTCGTGCAGTATACAGGTCCTCAATGGAAGGCAGGTTGGTAGCCATTGTTTTTTCTGCCGTTCTAACTATCCTCTGAAGTCTGTGTCTGTCTTGTTGGGTTGCAGAACCAAACCAGACAGTTATAGAGATGCAGATGACAGACTCAATCATTCCTCTGTAGAACTGGATCAGCAGCTCCTTGGGCAGTTTGAGCTTCCTGAGTTGGCGCAGAATGGAGGGATGGAGGGATGGGCAGGCCTTGAGAAGAGGAGGGCAGTGGTTGTGTAAGAAAATTGGGACCCTGTGCACACATTTGCTCAAGTTTCAGAGGGTTTTTTGATGAGTGTTGGCAGCTCAAGTCCTGCTCTCCCCTCGTCCAGCTGGCCTTTGGGTGCCTCTTTCCCAAATTCCAGCAAAATCTCATCTTTTGACCCTGGGAGTGAAGCCAAGTGCCACTCGGTAAATACAACCGTGTGCATTTTGTGGCTTCCTTTGTTATTTTTTTTTATTTTTATGTTAGCTGTGAAATGCTAAAGGTTAAAAAGATCTTTCAGGCAATCTTCCACACAAATAGTCACTTTAATTGCTTAATATTGTGGCATTTTAAATATTTATAGCCGTATCACATGCTGGTGGCGGAGGACCGGGGAGGGGGGGGCAGCGGGCTACTCTAAACTTTTCCCCCCATTGTGCTTGCCTTGAGCGCCACCTGGTGGCCAGTCGTGGCCCGTGATCGTGGGATTCGGCAAAGGCTGGAGTGTTTCGCTTGCAAGCAGACCCAGGTGACTGTTTAGAAAATGATCAGGATCTGCAATCTTGGAGACATGGCATGAAGAAGTCTATAGACTGTCCCTGTCAGAAGTTTATCTAATAAACTCAGATTAAGCCATTGGACGTGATCCTGGTTTGTCCAGAAATCCTAGCAGCCTCCTGTATTTAGGTTTTCGCTGTGTCTATAGTACCTTGTCTTCTCCTGGGAAGCGTGGTTGCTTCATCCCTCCTTCCATCCCTTGAAACCATCTCCAACAAACCTTGAGGGTTTGGTCTTCTCCTGTCTAACCAGCTTTTATGTCTTTCCCTGTCATCTCCTACCACGATTTTCTCGTCCTCCAGAGACCTGCTGTCAATAACGCTTGATTCAGAGAAGGAGATATCTTGGTTTGTGGGGAGTTCGGTCTGTTTGTAGGCTCTGTGTGGCTTTTTCCTAGGTTAAATGGGAGAGGAGGAACCGATGGGGACCACCAGCTCTGAGGTCATGGCTTGTGTCCTGACCTAGCCTTAGCGGAAGCAAGAAACTGACTCCTGGTCACGAGAAACCCCTCTTTATTTACCACTTGTGAATTAATGGCATTCACCCAACGAAAAGTCCAGGCAATGGTCCTTCAAGGAATTAACTGCAGTAACAGACCTTATGTTCTGTCCCCCTTCGCCTCCGTCCGAGCGATGGCTTAATTAGCCAGCACTATCAGCTCTGGCAGCAAAATAGCGAGCGTCTGCCGCGTGTCTCTGTTATCTCCCTCGACGCCGATGAGTCACCCAGGAACAAACAGTACTTCAGCTCTTAGTTAAGCAGTTAATTTGCCTGCTACGAAGAGGCACAGCAGCTTTTGCTGCCTTTATATCCTGTGGGGTGTGGCTCCATGACTCAGCACTTCCTAAGCCTGCCCCACCCCTGCTTCTGTTGTTCCCTCCTCTCCTGCCTATGAAACCTAGGGTGCAGCCAGGCCTGATTGCCATCAGCTGGGTCTGAAGGTGTGGCTTGGGGAGGGAAAGAGTCAGGGGATGGAGGCCTCGTTATCTCTTCCACCTAGCCTGTCTCTGGCTCCTGGAGCTGAGCCAGGGAAGCCGGTGCTCCCAAGGTAAGTCCTGTCGGCCCTTCCCCCTCACTTTCCAAGTCACTTTCTGGCAGGAGGCCCGGCTCAGGGGGCGCAGACACAACACCTTATCAGTTCCTAGCGATAAGAAAGGCTGCCAATTAAGTTCTGGCAAGCAACCTCTGTGGCACGAAACACCATGAGCAAAATCTTCAGAAATGCGAACGGTTGTCTCCTACGACAACCGGCTCCCCTTTCCTTCTGTTTATTCCCCAGCCAGGGAGGGGCCATTCAGCGTCCACCTGTGCTTTGCTTCCTGAGTCGACTCCTTGTCCTCCGTTGCTCACCTCTCCTAACTGCTCTGCGCATACTTGCATCTGGAACAGGACCCAGCTGTTCTTCCTCCTCACTCATCCCAGCCTCCAAAGGCAGCTGCCTCTCTGGTGGCTGGGAAATGTCAGACAACCCTGGCTCTAACTCTGTGTCAGACGCAGAGCATCCCTCAGAGCCTTCTCCAGACTCCAGAACTGGCCCAAGTCCCTCCCCAACCTCCTCATTATCGGAGTCTGCTGCCAGCTCCGCTTGCTGCTGGCAGGCCACAACAACTTGCAAGATGTTCTGAAGGACATGATGTTGCTCAAAAAGCAGGCTGTTCTCTATCTAACATGGTTTTCCAATGCTTCATTTCCCACGTTGGGGTAGGTGAGATCTGGATCCCTTAGTCCATTATCCTGTAACGGATGAAGTTTGATGATTGCAAGAGGCTACTTGCAAGCGGTGGTAGACGTTCAGGGGCTTGGCTGTTGTTTAACAACACAACCATGTTCGAGCTTTTATCCTGGAGCTAATTTGACTTTAAAATGACCGTTATAATTCTTTAATCCTCGCGATTTTATACCTCTCTCTCCACAGGATCCCACTTTCGCTGTTAAGTCAGTGAATTTTAACATCTGTGCCATTTTTATGGCGTGTGTTGGATGCACGCAGCTCCAAGGAAGGCATTTTCTGCTGGGAGGGCTCCCCGGTTGACCTACAGCGTACAGTCTGTTTAGTTCTTCTCATGAGGGCAATCTTTCCCTGTGCTTTTAGTTTCATTTCTGTAATTATTATAGAGGGGAGACATTGTCTAATAATCCTCACCCCTCCTCCTCCTCCATTTCCATCTTCTCCTTCTCTATCTTCTTCTTTTCCTTCTTCATATCCATCTTCTCTTTCTCTTTTCTTTCACCTTATCTTCTCCTCCTCCTTCTCCTGCTCCTCCTCCGTCTCCTTCTCTATCTTCTTCTTTTCCTTCTCCAGATCCATCTTCTCTTTCTCTTTTCCTTCACCTTATCTTCTCCTCTTCTCCTCCTCCTCCTCCACCATCTACTTCTTTTCCTTCTTCATATCCATCTTCTCTTCTCTTTTCCTTCACCTTATCTTCTCCTCCTTCTTCTCCTCCTCTATCTTCTTCTCTATCTTCTTCTTTTCCTTGTTCATATCCATCTTCTCTTTCTCTTTTCTTTCAACTTATCTTCTCCTCCTCCTTCTTCTCCTGCTCCTCCTCCGTCTCCTTCTCTATCTCCTTCTTTTCCTTCTCCAGATCCATCTTCTCTTTCTCTTTTCCTTCACCTTATCTTCTCCTCTTTCTCCTCCTCCTCCTCTTCCTCCATCTTCTTCTCCATCTTCTTCTTTTCCTTCTCCATCTTCTCCTTCTTTTTCTTCACCTTATCTCCTTCTCCTCCTTCTTTTCCTTCTTTTCCTTCTCCATCTCCATTTCCTCCTTCTCTTTTTCTTCACCTTATATTCTCTTCCTCCTCTTTCTCCTGCTGCTCCTCCGTCGTCTCCTTCTCTATTCTTCTTTTCCTTCTCCACATCCATCGTCTTCTCTTTTCCTTCACTTTATCTCCTTTTCCTTCTCCTTCTCTCATTATTATTCTACCAACAACAACCATAGCAGTTTTCCTTCCATTTATACCTTAGTGTGATTCTTTTTTTTTTATTATTTACATTTATATCCCGCCCTTCTCCGAAGACTCAGGGCGGCTTACATTGTGTAAGGCAATAGTCTCATTCTATTTGTATATTTACAAAGTCAACTTATTGCCCCCAACAATCTGGGTCCTCATTTTACCTACCTTATAAAGGATGGAAGGCTGAGTCAACCTTGGGCCTGGTGGGACTCGAGCCTGCAGTAATTGCAGGCTGCTGTGTTTTAATAACAGGCTATCTTACAGCCTGAGCCACCACGGCCCGATTCTTCTTACTTCATTTGAAGAAGGCAATATCAAGGCTGTGGGCAGTTGATATCTATTCGGCTGATTCCATGACTAGGGTTTTTTTTGCGCTTTCTTTCAATCCGGTTTAAAAAACTCCAGTTAAAAACGCAGTTAGCCTCTCAGGGCAGGCCTGACCAGCTGTTCCCTTCCACCTCTCTGCGCATTAAGCTCCTTCCTTTAAGGACTTAATTGCTGGATTTGCTAGAACCCCCATAAGGTTCCTGGGGGGGTTGCGTTTAGCTCCTCCATAACGTTCTCTTCAAGTGGGAAAAATTGTCATTCTCCAGGTGAAACTTCTGAACCCTTGAGTAGCTGTTCAGTAAAAGATTAACCGCGCACACTAATAAGCCAGGCAATTCAACTTTGCTTCCTCCAAGTTGGGTTGGTGTATTTTTATTTTTTTTCAAACTACAACTAGCTGCCTCTCAAAACGGGTCATGAGCTAGAAAAGGGGAAAAAAAGTTAGCAGGAAAAAAATTATTTAGGTACTGGCTTACACAGGGTTGGAAGAGATGAGGGTTTGGGAAGTCTATTTTATCTTGGGAATTTGGCATCCTCTGGGGGAAAAATATCCTTTTTTTTATCCACTTATTTCTAAACAATCTGGCTCTTGACTATGGTCCTTTCGTCGGTGGCCCCAGCTCTCTATTCCAGGGGGCCACCAACCTTTCGGACCTCAGGGACCACTGAATTCATAATTTTAAATCTCACGGACCACTAATATGATCCGCCTAATGACCGGCTGGGTGGGTGTGGCTAGGTGGTGTGGGTGTGGGCGTGGTCAACTCGTTGTCACTCACGTCGAGGGGCACCTTGCCGGCCTCTACTCGCCTCTCCCCTCCCAGCCACTCCTCGCCTCCCCATCCTTAGGGCCCCAACAGGAAGCAGTTGTTGGAGCTAAGCAGCCACCACAAGAAAGAGTTGGCAAAACAGCTCAGTTCAAATTGAATCTGACTGAGGAGGCTCAGTAGAAGCACCTCACTGAGGACTAGGAGCATAGGCTTTCCAAGCAGAGGGAAGACCTGTGGGAGTGCAAGGCCAGGGACCGGCGCCTGGAGGCTCAGCGGGCTGAGATGGTCAGCCAGTTCCAAGCCATGATGCGGTCCCACTGGAACAAGGCCCTCCGGCTCTTCACCACCAGCAGCACTTCCTTCCAGCCTTTGCCCAAAGCCCCACACCAGGAGGCTGAAGCAGACCCCAAGTTGGAATTTCTGCCCCCCTCTGACCCACAGAAAAAGACCCCAAAGGGGGAGACTCTCTGCAGCAACACAAACGTATCCGTCCCAGGGGCTGTAGTTTGAAGACCCCTGATTTCGTGCAATATAAAAAATGCAAATCATTTTTCTGGGGACCACCAAAATTTTCTCATGGACCACCAGTGGTCCACGGACCACCAGTTGGTGACCGCTGGACTAGAAGACCTCCATGGTCCCTCCCAAGGCTGTTCAGTCTGTTATTTTCGTAAGGCGCGTGAAACGAGCCACACAATTCCTCTTTCTCCCCAACTTCCCTTCCAGAGAAGTTGGGGCTCTGCTGGTTGTGCCGTAATTGTCATCCTATCACACAGCAGAGGTGGCGCCGCCAAGCTGCCTAATGATAGGGGACATCTTCAACTCGGAAGGTCTGGTGGAGGTGGGAAACCTCCCCCCATTGACAGATTGGCTGAATCGTGCTCCTTAAAGGAGCGGCATTCATCTAAGCAGAGAAGGTGGGTGGAGAAACGCTAATTGAATTGCTTTCTCTTCCCCAACGAACTGGCAAGAATTTTTGCAGGGACTGAAATATGCATTTTGCAAATTGGAACTGCGCTCCCGCTACTTAAAATAAGCTCCTGTCGGAGTGCAGCAGCCGGAAGATTTATGCAGATAGCAATTGGAGAGCTGCTTCAAATTCCAGCGGAGCCGCTGGAATTCCTGGAATCACCTGAAGGTGCATTATGGAGTAAATGCTTTTTATGATAATTGGATACTCCATTTCTGTCTTCGCTCCATATTATTACCGCTGTTGTTGTTGTTACTATCATTGGCAAGACAATTAGCACATCACGTCTCCTTTTTGCATATCTCTGACTTTTGCGGGTGTTTGTTTGTTTCTCTGCTTCAAACTTGGTTATCAGCTGGGCAGATTTTATATTAAAATGGTTAGTTAGTTATATATTATCTATATCTATATCTACATCTATCTATATCTATCTATATGTATATCTATATCATCTATCTATATATCTATATCTATAGAAAGGGATGGATGGATGATAGATAGATAGATAGATAGATAGATAGATAGATAGATAGATAGATAGATAGATAGATAGATAGATAGATAGATAGATGATAAATAGAGATATTGATTGAGAGAGATGAGAGGGAGATAATAGACATTTATGAGATAGATAGATAGATGATAGATAGATAGATAGATAGATACAGAGGTGAAATGCTCCCGGTTCAGACCGGATCACCTGATCCGGTAGCGATGGCAGCGGGTGGTTCGGAGAACCAGTAGCAAAAATCCCTGTCCCTCCCCCCGCCCCAGCTGAGCCACGCAATCATCAGAGGGGTTGTTTTTTTTTACTTTTAAAAGCATTTTTTCTTTGGCCGAAAAAATGCTTTTAAAAGTAAAAAAAATAGCCTCTGATGATCGTGCGGCTCAGCTGGGATTGTCAGAACCCTTTAAAAGCATTTTTTCTACAACCTCTTCAGCTGAAGAGGTTGTAAAAAAAAAAAGCTTTTAAAAGGTTCTGGCTATCAGGCAACTTCAGCTGGGATCGTCAGAAACCTTTCAAGTTTTTTTTTCCTCTGGCAATCCCAGCTGAGTTGCCTGATCATCACAGGCTTTTAAAAGCATTTTTTTACAACCTCTTCGGCGGAAGAGGTTGTAGAAAAAATGCTTTTAAAAGTAAAAAAAAAAGTTGGTCACACCCACCCAGACACATTACCCCCTCACCAAGCCACGCCCACAGAACTGGTAGTAACAAATTTTACATTTCACACCTGGATAGATAGATAGATAGATAGATAGATAGATAGATAGATAGATAGATAGATAGAGATATTGATGATTGAGATAGATAGAAAGATAGATAGATAGATAGATAGAGATATTGATGATTAAGATAGATGAGAGAGAGAGAGAATGATAGATATTGATGATAGATAGATAGGGCTGGTGGCTCAGACTGGTAAGACAGTTTGTTATTAACAGCAGCTGCTTGCAATTACTGCAGGTTCAAGTCCCACCAGGCCCAAGGTTGACTCAGCCTTCCATCCTTTATAAGGTAGGTAAAATGAGAGAGAGAATGATAGATATTGATGATAGATAGATAGGTAGATAGATAGATATGGATGGATAGATAGATAGATAGATAGATAGATAGATAGATAGATAGATAGATGATAAATAGAGATATTGATGACTGAGATAGATGAGAGAGAGAAAGATATTAATGATAGATAGATAGATAGATAGATGACAAATAGAGATATTGATTGAAATAGATGAGAGAGAGATGATAGATATTGATTAGATAGACAGACAGATAGACAGACAGAGATTTCCCCAATTAACAGGACCATTTTAATACAAAATCTGCACAACTGATAACATATATTGATGCATACGGAAAGGATATTATCCTTTCACTGATGGTTTAGACTAGAGCAAGAATTCTTCACTAGAGGAGTCGATGTGTGAAAACCCAGTAAAATGAAGGAAGGAAAAGGGTGCAAAAGTTTTGTACTCTTGGAGATGACACGTCTAAAAAAAAGATACGGATAAATCCCGGATGCGGTTTGAAGTGGGTTTGTTTCCTGCAAACAACATAAGGTGCTTAAGCTGACACACAGACACAGCATCCTTGAAGCTTCCTTATCAGAGGGCGGCCACATTTCGGCATGGTTGCTCCTTGAGGTACGGAGGAAAAGCAACCAGAAGCACTCAAGATGGGTCCATGTTTTTATGCAGGCAAGACTAGCGTGGACAAAAACACCACCTCACCCCACATGTTGGGGCTGTGCAGCGGTCACCAACTGGTGGTCCGTGGACCACCGGTGGCCCGCAAGAAAATGTTGGTGGTCCGCAGAAAAATTATTTGCATTTTTTATATTGCACTAAACCAGGGGTCTTCAAACTATGGACCCTGGGATGGATACGTGCAATGAACGTTTGTGTTGCTACAGAGAATCTCCCCCTTTTTGTGTGGGTTGGAGGGGGTTAGAAATTCCAACTTGGGGTCTGCTTTGGCCGCCTGGTGTGGGGCTTTGGGCGAAGGCTGGAGGGAAGCGCTACTGGTGGTGAAGAGCCAGAGGACCTTATTCCAGTGGGACTGCATCATGGCCTGGAACTGGCTGACCATCTCAGCTCGCTGAGCCTCCAGGCACCGGTACCTGACCTTGCAATCCCACAGGTCTTCCCTCAGCTTGGAAAGCCTATGCTCCTAGTCCTCAGTGAGATTGCTTCTGCTAAGCCTCCTTCTCAGTGACATCCAATTTGAACTGAGCCAGCTGTTTCTCACGGTGGCTGCTTAGCTCCAACAACTGCTTCCTGTTGGGGCCCTAAGGAGCCCGGGCGGGCAGGCGAGGAGTGGCTGGGAAGGGAGGGGCGAGTAGAGGCTGGCGAGGCGCCCCTCGACATGATTGACATCGAGTTGACCACGCCCACCCAGTCACAAGACTACCTAGCCATGTCCATCCAACCGGTCATTAGGCAGAGCATATTAGTGGTCCATGGGATTTAAAATTATGAATTTAGTGGTCCCTGAGGTCCGAAAAATTGATGACCCCTTCATTCTTCCATAAAGGGATGGCTCTATAAATTCTCTTCTCTGAGCCGTGGACATGACTTCCACTTGTGGTCCCTAAACTCAGATCCATCGGTCTTTCCTGAAGAAACAGAGATTGGCCAATCCTTAATCCTTTTTGGCTCCATAAACCCTACATCTTAGCTGTTGTGACCCAGGCTCAAGTAGATAGTAGGAAACTCAGTCAGTGTAAAAACAAACAAACTTTATTCGAACAGCTGAGAATTACTTCATTCTCAGCGTCCGTTCAACTAAATTAAAGCAAGTTCCTCCCAACACAAATTCCTCAGTCCTATCGCAAACCTTGGTCCAATTAGGCAAACTGCCAAAGGCCTTTCTTGGCAAACGTTCAGAAGACACTGATACAAAAATAAATGCAATAAGATGAAGCTATCAACGTTGTTTTCCGGCAAAGAGCCCAAATGCCGCTGCTGGTCGTTTAAGCCTTATGGGAGGAGCCAATCATCTCTTGGCCCTACTCCTGAGTTGTCCTCTCTGCTTGAGCTGCTCTTGCCTTCTGGCAGCTCTTCTCATGCGTGCATTAGGAACAGGCTCCTCCTGTTCCTCTGCCTCACTACTGTCAGCCTCTGGAGGCTCCGGAGTCCACACATCACTCCCCGATGGCCCTGGCCCCACCTCAGCCACCGACACGGAGCATTCCCCAGCCTCCAGGACTGACCCACACTCTTCCTCAGCTTCATCGCTGTCCAACTCCGTTGCCAGCTCCGCAGGCTACTGGTGGACCACAACATTAGCTCAGAAAGCAGTGTGGTTTCTGACAAGCTTCAGCTGTACAGATCAGGGAGGGCAAGAAGGACATTGTGGAATTAAAAAAACAAAAACCACCGAATATCTCCTGGTAGGACAGGTCATATAATTAGTCCAGCGAGGTCATGCTCTTCTTTTGTTGGTCCACCAGCTCCTTGCTCCGTCACTATTGATTAAGCTGTTCTGAGTGAAGAAAGCCTACAAGATAGTTTTGAAGGAATAATTAGATAAGCCATGTAGTCTTCCTGTTGCTCCTTGTCCCCATTCTAGGATGCTTCACAATGGATGGGTGCTCTCTTCTGATCAGCATGTTTTATTCCATTTTCTGTAGAGAAAATGACGGGGGTCTTTCAGCCTCAACCTTCTTCTTTCTGTGACTTTGCTCACTACAAAAGATACTCTCGGTCATTAATTCTGGAAACCAGGGTGCCTCTCCTTGAGAAAAGCTTCTGTTTTGGCCCTAATGATCTAGAACAGGGGTCTCCAACCTTAGCAACTTTAAGACTTGTGGACAACTCCCAGAATTCTGGGAGTTGAAGTCCACAAGTCTTAAAGTTGCCAAGGTTGGGGACTCCTGATCTAGAAGCCATTCACGGTTCTACCAAAACAAGGAGACATCAAGTGAGGTTAACACAACAAACGAGTAGTCCTTAATGGTGCTACATCCAACATGGAGAGAAGTAAACAGAGGGGTACCAGAAGGCTCTGTCTTAGGCCCAGTACTCTTCAATACCTCCATTAATGACTCCGATGAAGAAGCAGAAGGGGAACTCATCAAATTTGCAGATGATGCTAAACTGGAAGAGGAATAGCCAACACCCCAGAAGACAAGCTCAGGATCCAAAAAGATCTTGTCAAACTGTTTTATTTAGAATAACAGAGTTGGAAGGGATCTTGGAGGTCTTCTAGTCTAATCCCCTGCTTAGGCAGGTAACCCTACACCACTTCAGACCAATGGTTATCCAACATCTTCTTAAAAACTGTGAGAGGAGCATTCACAACTTCTGGAGGCAAGTTGTTCCACTGAGTAATTGTTCTCACTGTCAGGAAATTTCTCCTGAGTTCTAAGTTGCTTCTCTCCTTGATTAGTTTCCACCCATTGCTTCTTGTCCTTCCTTCAGGAGCTTTGGAGAATAGCTTGACTTCCTCTTCTTTGGGGCAGCCCCTGAGATATTCGAACACTGCTATCATGTCTCCCCTCATCCTTCTTTTCATTAAACTAGAGATACCCAATTCCTGCAACCGTTCTTCATATGTTGTAGCCTCCAGTCCTCTAATCCTCTTTGTTGCTCTTCTCTGCCCTCTTTCTAGAGTCTCCACATATTTTTACATCATTGGCGACCAAAACTGGATGCAGAATTCCAAGTGTGGCCTTAACGAGGCCTTATAAAGTGGTATTAACACTTCACGTGATCTTGATTCTGTCCCTCTGTTGATGCAGCCTAGAACTTGAACAATGGGCCCTTATCCAACAAAATGAATTTTAATGTAGAGAGAAGCAAAGTATTACATTTAGGCAGGAAAAAAAATCAAAAGGCATAAGTACAGATTAGACGAGGCCTGGCTCAAAAACAGTAACTATGAGCGGGACCTTGGGGAGTCCTAGTGGATGAGGTTGAATGAAGAGTGACATCTGGGATATGTTTAAGCGGGAGTAAGACAAGCAATTGGATAGCCCTGGTAATGCCTTGTGGAATTGGGAATCCTAATGTACAAGGGATATTTTCCCTAGCAGGAAATTAAAAGTCGCTTGCTCCTGGGGAGGAAAGCCATGGCAAATCTAGATAGCTTACTAAAAAAGCAGAGACATCACCCTGCCAACAAAAGTGCGTATAGTCAAGGCTCTGGTTTTCCCAGTTGCAATGGATGGCTGTGAAAGTTGGACCATAAGGAAGGCTGAGCGCCAAAGAATGGAGGCCTTTGAACTCTGGTGCTGGAGAAGACTCCTGCGAGTCCCTTGGACTGCAAGGCCATCCAACCGGTCAGTCCTAGAGGAGATCAACCCTGACTGCTCTTTAGAAGGCCAGATCCTGAAGAGGAAACTCAAATCCTTTGGCCACCTAATGAGAAGGAAGGACTCCCTGGAGAAGAGCCGAATGCTGGGAACGATGGAGGGCAAAAGAAGAAGGGGACGGCAGAGGATGAGGTGGCTGGATGGAGTCACTGAAGCAGTGAGCTTAAATGGACTCCAGAAGATGGTAGAGGACAAGAAGGCCTGGAGGAACATGGGTTGCGATGGGTCGGACACGACTTCACAACTAACAACAACAACAATTTTCCCTAGGAATATTGTGGCTTCAGATGGTCTTTTTCCAAATGGGAGAAAGATAAGAGCTTGCAAACCCAGCAGGCATCTCTGATGGCTTCAGACAAGGTGCCAGCCCTCGGTGTCATTCTTTTTTAGAGGATTAAGCACAGAAAGAGTTTTGGCCATCAACTATTCCGGTCTCCATGGAGCTCACTGTCCTTCTTTCCCTCCATCTGAATTAGACGAGTACCAGTGTCGCCTAAGATTCTTGCTTAAGTGTTAACAAGTTCACTTCCCCTGCAGTGCTGTAACTATTTTCGTAGCTTTGTGCAGAGGTGTTAGAATAGAAAGTGGGGGGGGGGGGAAACTGGAGCTGTCCTTTGCGGTCACCAATTATTCTTTTCCTTTCCTTGAAAACAAAGGGGGAAAAGTTGAAATTTGCTCTCTTGTTTACCGAGTTCTGGCTGCTTTCTGCGCTTCCGAAGTCTGCGCCACTTGCGTAGAGCAGGCTGTGCGGCTGAATATCCACCCACCCCCTGAGCACCAAATAAATGAAGCTGTCGCTGGGGTAGAGAGGCTATCAAGACGGGCAAAGGGGACCCCTACCAGGACATTAATGAGCCCCTTCATATGGTCTTGACTGACCTGGCAGGTCTAGACAGATAGGATCAATATTTTTGGAGAGCGCAGCCAAAATTCTAAGAGGGTTATTTATTTATTTATTTATTTATTTATTTATTTATTTATTTATTTATTTATTTATTTATTTATTAATCATACTTTTATACCGCCCTTCTCCAAAGACTCAGGGCGGTTTACAGCCAAAATAAAAATTGTACAAAAAGAAACAAGTGGAGAGCATTATTTAAAAATCTGATTCTAAAAATTGGCCCCATAATTTAAAAACTAATAAAATATAAAATAGACCCTAATAAAACCACCCCTATTAAAATTAGGCCAACCCTGCCCATTGGAATAAAAGAGTCTTAAGCTCGGGCTTAAAGGTCCGGAGGTCGGGGAGTTAGAGTAGAAACCATAATAAGAGCCATTTCTAGATTGCAGCCAAGAAGATTAGATGGTGAAGAAGGGGGAAGAGGAAGGAGAAGGAGAAAGGGAAGAAGAAGAGGAGGAGGAGGAGGAGAGAGGAGAGGAGGAGAAAAGGAGAGGGAGAAGAAGAAGAGGGGAAGGAGAAGAAAGAAGAAGGAGAAGAAGAGGAGGAGAAGGAGAAGGAGAAGAAAGGAAGAGAAGAAGAGGAGGAGAAGAGAGGAGGAGGAGAAAAGGAAAGGAAAAGAAAAAGAGGAGGAGGGGGAGGGGAAGGAGAAGAAAGAAGGAAAAGAAGAAGAGGAGGAGGAGGAGAAGGAGAAAGGCGAGGGAGAAGGAGAAGAAAGAAGGAGGAGAAGGAGAAGAAGATCATAATCCGTCCTTCAACTCTTGGCCTTATCAACCAATCACCTAAGTAGATGTTCATAGAAGTGCAGTGCAAACCTCCCAGGGACAAAACCAGATCAAAGTCATAGTAACGTGGAATAAAACAGGGAACAACAGAGCAGGAGTCCCACCCCCAAGACCTAACGGAAGAAATTAAAATTTAAACCAGGCTTGAGTTTTTCTCTCAAAAGCACATTGCTTGGCTGTTTTGAAAGGCCAAAAAACCCAAAAAAAACCCAAACAAACCAGGACTTGCCAAGTGCCAATGCAGATGGGTGATGGGAAGATGCAGGATCAGAGAGGGCTGAGATCTCTAAAGGGATCCCTTGATTCAAATCTTCCTGGAACCACAGGAAGCTACGGTATTCACCAAGGTAAGGTGAATATTGAATCATTGTGTGCCCTGATTTTTTTTATTTATTGGGCAGGTCGCCTGTCCACATCCAGAAGATCAGACTTGACCGAAAAACAGGAGGCCAAGATTTCATATTCCCATCAGGTGGTTCCTCCTCCTCCTCCTCCTCCTCCTCCTCCTCCTCCTCCTCCTCCTCCTCCTCCTCCTCGTAGTGCAAATAGAACCCTCTCTGTTTGTTTATTCATTTGTAAACCCAGGTGAAACTGATGGGAATTTGGTCATTTTCCCCTTCTAACCCAAGTGAAAGAAAAATAATAAAATAGTAGTCCTTCCATCTTCTTCTCCTTCTGTTCCTTCTCCTCCTCTGACTTCTCTTGCTCCTTATTTGAATCCTCCTCCTCCTCCTTCTGGTACATGTTTGGAAAAGAGAAAATTCTTTCTTTCTTCTCCTTCTCCTTCTCCTTCTCCTTCTTCTTCTTCTGTTATGTGTTTTGAAAGGAGAAAATTATTTCCTCCTCCTCCTCCTCCTCCTCCTCCTCCTCCTCCTCCATCTTCATCTTCTGTTACATGTTTGGAAAGGAGAAATTTCTTTCTTTTTCTTTCCTTCTCCTTCTCCTCCTCCTTCTCCTCCTCCTCCTCCTCCTTCTGTTACATGTTTGGTAAAGAGAAAATTATTTCTTTCTCTCCTCCTCATCTTCCTCTTTCTTTCTTTCTTTCTTTCTTTCTTTCTT
The DNA here is from genome assembly GCF_028640845.1 of Ahaetulla prasina. NCBI lineage: Eukaryota > Metazoa > Chordata > Lepidosauria > Squamata > Colubridae > Ahaetulla > Ahaetulla prasina. The sequence continues at coordinate 11,510,029 of NC_080554.1, read as the reverse complement.
TCTTTCTCTTTCTTTCTTTCTTTCTTCTCCTTCTCCTCCTCCTTCTCCTTCTCCTGTTACGTGTTTTTGCTGGATCTCCAAGGTCCACTTCCCATATCATATTGAGATTGCTCATTCATTCCCCGTAAAGCACAAGCAATCCTTTGCACAATCCTGCTTCGGATCATCATCTTCTGCCCGGAAGCTGTGGGGTTAAACTTCCCGGAGAGGTGAGGTGCGTGGCCAGGTAGACAGGTGTTAACTTGCAAAGCTTCTCGGCCACGCCAGCCAGCCAGTCAGTCATGGAGGAGAAGCCGGATCAGCGGCTGTTCGGGAGTCAAGATTACAGAAATTAATGATGAGCTGCAATAAGCTACAGCTGATGCCAAGCCCTTCCCCCCCCTTTACACCTAATTAGCCTCATTAATGAGTCTCCTGCTCTCCATGGAAGGGCGTTCTCCCTGGAATAGCAGGCAGAGATACCTCTCCCAGGTGCACTGAGCCTTCTTCATTATGGATCTCATCTGACTTTCGGTCAGGTGAAGACGGCAAGAGAGCTTAACCTGAATTGTGCCTGTTTACTGTGGCTGTTATGAACCAAAGCTATTAACCCTTTGTTGGAAGAAATTTCCCGAGTTTGTTCCCAGCTGGGACCCACCACAGAAGAAATAGAAGAAATGGATGCAGAAGCCAGCTGCCAGAAAGTGGGATTCTTTTAATGTAGGAAGGCAAGAGGCGAAAAGAGACACCGCTCGAGCTTTCCTGGCTTGCAAGTAGTTTTAGGAGTGTGAATCTCGGACCTTTTATGTTTCATTCCCCTCTGAAGCTCCTGCAGCATGATGGGTTTTGTTGTGTTTCTGATTGCCCCGGGTTTTGTTTTTCTGGATTAATCCTGTTCCTGGGCCTTTGTGTTTTTTTGTCAGGGAGAGAGAGACTTTCGGTTTACCTTGGAGAATTTATTTTTAGCCTGATTCCCCTTAACTTAATGGCTCTACTTAAGTGTTTCTGTTACTTTTCTGTCATTTTTGTAACAGCCATTATTAGCACGGCTGCTCTGAGTTTTCCTTTCAGCTGGTGCTTCTTTCTTAAAGGGGGAAGGGCTGGCTTCAGTCTCTTGGCACTGTTTTCTTTTCTTTTTTTATAAGATTTTTTTTTATTTAACAAAACAAAACAAAACCCCCAAAAAAACATTCACATCAAGCCATTACCTTGTGACGGGGTGTTTACAAATCTTCTTGTGCAAATTCAAAATGCGCGTCTCTTTCTTGAGACGCGTGTCTTCACAAGTGTCTTCAATATCTTATTCTAACATATTTTCCCTTCTAACCAATTGTAGAATAAATCCCATAGTTTATAATATTGCTTATCTCCTTGATCTCTAATTTCAGATGTCAATTTACTCATCTCTGCAAATTCCATCATCTTCCTAATTATTTCATCTTGCAAAGGTAATTTCTCATTTTTCCAATTTTTAGCAAACACAATCCTAGCTGCTGTAATAATATTCACAATCAAATATTTTACATCTCTATATAAATCTCCGGAATAATTCCCAACAAGAAGACTTCTGGCTTAAAGTCTATGTGTTTTTTGATCGTTTTCTCCAACCACATGTGTATCTTAGTCCAATATATTTTCGCTTCAACACATGTCCACCACATATGGTAATATGATCCAGGTATCTGATGACACTTCCAGCATTTTTCGGATTTGTCCTTAAACATTCTTGCTATTTTCGTCGGGGATAAATGCCACCTGTAAAACATCTTACACAAATTCTCTTTATATGGTGTAGACATTGTCAATTTATAGTTATACATCCATAATTTTTGCCAGGCATCTAAATTTATCCCATGACCAAAATTCTTCCCCCATCAAATATTAGAGACAAATATTAGTCTCTTTAACTTGTTCTTCCCCCAGTTTTTCTTCTAATAAATATCCATACAGTTTCTTAATCAGATTGTCATCAGGACCTATTAAAATCTTATCAAAAACAGTTATGCTATTATAAAAGCCTTCTGTTTTAACATCTTTTTCATATCTGGATTGTATCTGCAAATAAGAAAACCAATTCATTATTATACCATCTGCTTCTAATTCTGATTTAGTTTTTAACTCACCCTTTTCATTTAACAGTTCATTATATCTAACGGCACTGTTTTCTGAGGTTTCTGGCGCTATCCTTTTGGGGTGTACTTCCCACACCTTAAAATTTTTTGGGATGCTTTTTTAAGGGCCTCTGGTGGCTCAACAGACTAATGCAGTCTGTTATTAACAGCAGCTGCTTGCAATTACTGCAGGTTCAAGCCCCACCAGGCCCAAGGTTGACTCAGCCTTCCATCCTTTATAAGGTAGGTAAAATGAGGACCCAGATTGTTGGGGGCAATAAGTTGACTTTGTATATAATATACAAATGGATGAAGACTATTGCTTGACATAGTGTAAGCCGCCCTGAGTCTTCGGAGAAGGGCGGGATATAAATGCAAATAAAAAATAAAAAATAAAAAGTGAGCTTGTAAGGTAGAGAGAAGCCTGGGTTTTCTTGGAAGAGCGTTAAAGGCTGTGCACTGACCTTCGTGGCATCACCAGGTGGTGCTCCTTCTGGGAATTTCAAGCTGAGCATCTATTCTTTTTTTCCCCAGTACAGCTAGTCCTCAACATACGACCACAACGAAGCCCATAATTGATGTCGCTACTCAAGACATTCGTGAAGTGACTCTTGCCTAGGGGTAAAATCTACTTATCTTCCCTAGTGGTTCGGAAGTGCACATGTCACGTGCAATTTTGGACCCTCTGCGCATGCGCGAAGCCTTCTGTCCATGCACAGAGGGTAAAAAATAGGTTACTTCCTGCTTAAAACCAGGAAGTAACGACGTCCGGGCAGGTGGGCGGAGCCTCGCGCTGCCACTGCTGCCACACATCGAACCAACCTCCATCGCTGCTACCGGTTTTCCCGAACCGGTGTGAACCAGTAGCATTTCACCCCTGCTTTTGCCCCATTTTACGACTTTGCTTGCCACGTTTGTTAAGTTGTTCGATTAGTAACACAGTTACTTCCCCCCACATTGACGTTGCTTGTCAGAAGGTCGCAAAATGGGGATCGCACGACCCCGGGATATCATAAATCTGAACCAATTGTCAAGCATCTAAATCACGTGACTGTAGGGATGCTGCAATGGTCCTAAGTATGAAAAATGGTCGTAAATCATTTCTTTCATTGCCGTCGTCACTTCAAATGGTCACTAAACAAACTGTTGTAAGTCAAGGACTACCTGTTGGTTGCAATGCAACTGGTTGGTCATGATAGGAATGAGGAGATCTTTGTCAACTCGCAAAGCATTCTTGCCATAGGTAAGGGGGATGGGAAACTGACAAAGCAGCACGGCAGCCAAAAACAGAAGTACATTCCAGACATATCCCTCTCAAGGCTGTCTCCCAAAGTTACCCCCAGCGGCCAGAGGGGAGTGATATCTACAGCCCGCAAAATTGCTCCGTTGGCGAATGTGATTGATAACACATACTGGGGGGAGTGGGAAACAGGGTCATGATTGGGGCGTAAATTACATGGGAGTTGGCTTCACCTGGAACGTGCTGACATGAAGCTCCTAATAAATAACTGGATTTCTTTTGAAGCTTGGCTTGAGGCTCATGATTTAATCAGGGCGTCCGTAGGAACCCTGACAGCCTTGACTCTATTCGCCTCCAAAAGATGCTATGTTTTGGGCACGTCTTCCGAGACGGGCGCGTGCTTTTGCGTGTGTTTGCTCAACAAACGTGGCACAGGGGAGGTGTGCAACGAGAAGAGCAGCTCTTCCAAGGCGTGCTTTAACACAACACACACTGACTCACCAAGGGTCGGAGAACCAGACCTGGTCTTGCAGCGGGCCAGGCGCTGATCTGCTGGGAAACAGAGCCCTGGGATCCGTGTGTGTGTGTGTGTGTGTGTGTGTCTATAAATCCAGGATGGAAGGGATGGTGATACCCACCCAGGAGACTTCCTCCATGTCTTTTGGCCTCCTGACGAGTCGCCCATCTGCTCTCTGTCAGAATGCGCAGAGTGTGCTTGGACCGCTGCCCCAGACTTGTGGTGCTGAGCTGGTCATGTGCTTGTCTCCACGACAACTCAAGCTGGGTAAACTGGCCTGCTCTCTGCCAGATGCTTCCCCGAGCTCACGTGATCTCATTAAACGGTCACTTCTCCTCTCTTTCCCCCTCCTGGGGGTGGGATGAAAGGCATGGGGTGGCTGTTGCCATGACTGAGGTGCGAAAGGAAGCTGCGGAGTGGATGGCGGGGCCGATGATGATGATGGTGACAATCACGTGTGGCTACACACAAGATTAGCACCCTTGTAATGGAAGCCCCCTTGTGGGGGGATGATGGCAGGCCCTGCAAAATAGGCAACTCAGGATGGGGGGCTGAGCTCTTGAATAACGGCAGGATTTGTCTAGAGGTGGGAGGTGTTTGGGTGGGTTTGGGGAAGGAGGCTTTTTTTTGTTGGCCCTGCTTTGGAGAGAGGAGGAAAACGAATTAGCAGTGGAGAGTCTTTGAATTTGGAGGGGAAGTATCAACTTGCGTGGTTGCGCAGCGGATTAGAATGCAGTATTGCAGGTATCTGGGTATAGAAAACTTAGAACTCCGCCGCCTTCGGTCTGACAAAGTGAGCATAGCTCATAAAATCATCTGCTGTAATGACAATGACGACTTCAGCTTGATCCTGACTGGCTCAAGGTTGACTCAGCCTTCCATCCTTCCGAAGTCGGTCACAACAATACATGAGCACACGATAGATACAAACTTAAAAGTGAACCGCTCCAAACTTGATTGCAGAAAATATGACTTCAGCAACAGAGTGGTCAATGCCTGGAATGCACTACCTGGCTCTGTGGTCTCTTCCCAAAACCCCCAAAACTTTAACCTTAGATTGTCTACTGTCGACCTCACCCCGTTCCTAAGAGGTTTGTAAGAGGTGTGCATAAGAGCACCAGCGTGCCTTCCATCCCTGTCCTAATGTTCCTTTTAGTTGTATTCATTTTATGTATTCAATTCATGCTTATACTTATATATATTATCTAATATGTACTCGACAAAATAAATAAAGAAATAAATAAATTAAATTAATTAATTAAATAAATAAATAAATAAAATAAATTCCGCTGACTGCCAGCAGTTCGGCAGTTCGATTCTGGCCGGCTCAAGGTTGACTCAGCTTTCCGTCCTTCCGAAGTTGGTCAAATGAGGACCCAGATTGTTGGGGGCAAGAAGCCGATTCTGTAAACCGCTTAGAGAGGGCTGCAAAGCACTTTGAAGCACTATATAAGTGCTATTGCTATCTATCTATCTATCTATCTGTCTATCTATCTATCTAATATCCATCCATTCATCCATCCATCTATCTATATATCTATCTATTTATCTCTCTGGCTCTACATTTATCTAAGAGCCACGGTGGCGCAATGGTTAGAATGCAGTATTGCAGGCTAGTTCTGCTGACTGCTGACTGCCAGCAGTTTGGCAGTTCGAACCTGACTGGCTCAAGGTTGACTCAGCCTTCTGTCCTTCTGAAGTTGGTCAAATGAGGACCCAGATTGTTGGGGGCAAGAGTCTGCCTGCCTGCCCGCCTGCCCGCCCGCCCGCCCACCTACCCACCCACCCACCCACCCATCTATCTATCTATCTATCTGTCTGTCTGTCTGTCTGTCTGTCTATCTATCTATCTATCTATCTATCTATCTATCTATCTATCTATCTATCTATCTATCTATCTATCTATCCAATCCATCCACCCACTCACCCACCTACTCACCCACCCACCCACCCACCCACCCACTCACCCATCCATCCATCCATCCATCCATCCATCCATCCATCCATCCATCCATCCATCTATCTATCTATCTATCTATCTATCTATCTATCTATCTATCTATCTATCTATCTTCTCTATATTTATCTAAGAGCCATGGTGATGCAGTGGTCAAAATGCAGTATTGCAGGCTAATTCAGCTCACTGCCTCCTGCCAGCAGTTCAATTCTCACCGGCTCAAGGTTGACTCAGCCTTCTGAGGTTGGTGAAATGAGGACCCAGGTTGTTGGGGGCACTCTGACTAGATGGTGGGGAATGGAAGGATTTATATTCTTTGCAGACAGCTGGTCATTTGCATTCTTTTAGAGAGTCATTGAGGCCGCTTGGAGGTTTACCTGTGTCCTCAGGGTCCTCTGAGTTCTGCAAATGGATGTGGAGTTTTCTTGGAACTGTTGAAAGATCCAACACAGTCCGCAACGCAGTTCTTTCAACAGTTCCAAGAAGGCTCCACATCCATTTGCACCACTCAGGTGACCCTGAGGACACAGATAAAACTCCAAGTGGCCTCAACATGCAAATGACCAACTGTCCACAAGGAGTGTAAATCCTTCCATTCCCCACCATCATCTAGTCAGAGCTGATGGATCTTCTTGGATGAGAAGCAAAACATCTTCAAAAGAAAAAAAAAACAAGAAAGTCCAGTTGCTTCCTGAAAAAAAAAAACACCTTCGGGACAACCATGACCTGGATGACTGAGAAGCCCCAAAGACATTGGTACCAAGGCTCTGAATTATTATTTTTTAATTAAATTTACTTGCGGGTTTTCTTTTCCCCCTGGAGTATGTCCATGAAGAAAACCTACTCGGGGTATGAGTTGAACGTCTCCCCCACAAGTGCCCACCAACCCCTCTTCTTGCAACTGAGAAAGAGTTGGAAGTCTATGGAGATTGTCCGTCCTCCAGATCATGGCTGTCTCAACATGGTTGCTTTTTCAGAAGGCAACTGGACTTTCTGGTTTTTCTTTGCAGATGTTTCGCTTCTTATCCAGGAAGCTTCTTCAGCTCTGACACTCTCCCCGCCAACCGGTCAGAGCTGAAGAAGCTTCTTGGATAAACGTCTTCAAAGAAAGACATCTAAGAGTTGGGTTCTTGATTCCTACGTCCTTCATCTGGGGGAGCTTGGCTCCACAGCACAGTTCATCGGGATGGGAGATAGAGGTTTCCATCATCGATTTGTCCTCCCTCGAGATATTCAGGCAAGAGGTCCATTCACACACAGCCCTCTCCTCAATTTTTCTTTCTCCAGGAAGAACCCATCACTTTCTGCGAAGAAACCTTCGTTTCCCACCGGTCGGCCACCATGCGACAATTCCTGCAGAACGCCATCCAGCTGCAGCTTTTCAAGCAGGTACTTTGTGTGCGTTAAGAACAATCGCGGTTTCGCAACGTGCTGTGAAATATGGCTGGCCACTTTGTTCCCTAATTAGTGTAATTTATGGGTCAGAATGAGGTGTTTTCTGTGGGTTGTTTTTTTTCTTCTCCCCCTCCCTTACACCAGGCAAGCTCATGAGCTATTTTTAAGAGCATCGTGTGTTCTTCCCATTCTGTCTTCCGTAATAGACAACGTTGGTGTATTTTTCCGTCTCTGTTTTTCTCGCTCTCCCTCCCTGGCTCTTCACGGCAAAGGATTCCATCCAATGGACCTGCTGAGAAGAATCCAAAGGTGCTTTTTCAAAAGGCAACTGGACTTCATTTTTAAGACATTTCGCTTCCCATCTTGGAAGCTTCTTTGGTTCTTCAGAAGGCAACTGGGCTTTGTCCTTCCTCGAAGACGTTTCTCTTCCCATCTTGGAAGCTTCTTCAGTTCTGACTGAAAAGACTTCTTGGATGAGAACTGAAGAAGTTTTCTGGATGAGAAGCGAAACCTCTTCAAGGAAAACCGAAGTCTACCTGCCTTTTGAAAAAACACCTTTGGGACAACCATGACCTGGAGGACTGAGAACCTCCATAGACATCTAGAAGAGAAGAAGATATTAGATTCTCCTAGCTGTCCTCCTGGAAAAAGAGAGCAAGTCTCAGAAGATAATGCTTTTCTCTTTCTCTCCCCTGAAGTTCATCGATGGTCGTCTTGATCTTCTCAACTCTGGAGAAGGCTTCAGTGACGTCTTTGAGGAAGAGATCAACCTGGGAGAATATGCCGGTGAGGAGAAGACTAGCCTTGGTTGGGAATACAAAAGGGAAACCGCTTCTTTTTGTTACAGCTAGTCCTCGAATTATAGCCGCTCTGTCAGAGTTCCAACAGATGCCCTAATTAAATCATGAGCCTCGAGCCAAGCTTCAAAAGAAATCCAGTTATTTATTAGGAGCGTCATGTCGGCACGTTTCAAGTGAAACCAGCTCTGACCCCACGTAATTTACCGCCCAGACTTCACCCTGTTTTCCCCCTCCCCTCCCCCAGAGGGTGTGTTATCAGTCACATTCGCCAACGGAGCAATTTTGTGGGTTGTAGAAATCGCTTCCCTCCAGCCACTGTGGGTAGCCCCGGGAGACAGCCTTGAGAGAGCTATGTCTGGAATGTGTTTTTGTTTTTGGCTGCTGTGCTGCTTTGCCATTTTCTCATCTCCCTCGCCTACGGCAACTCGAGAGCAGGGATGCTTTGTGAGTTGACACGTTCATTTAGTGACCGCGTGACGTTGCCATGGTACTGAAAAGAATGAGTTATGACCATTTTTCACACTTACGACCATTGTGGCATCCACCCCATGGTCATGTGATTAAGATTCATGCGTTTGGCTGCTGACTCATATTTATGACCGCTGCTATGTCCCGGGGTCACGTGATCCCCTTTTGTGACCTTCTGACAAGCAAAGTCAATGGGGAGGCCAGATTCACTTAACAATCGAGTTAGAAACTGATCCACTGCAGTGATTCACTTAACAACGGAGGCAAGAAAGGTCATAAAACGGGGCAAAATTCACTGAACAAATGTCTCACTTAACAACAGAAATGTTGGGCTGAATTGCGGTCGTAAGTGGAGGGCTCCCTGTACCCAGGGGTGAAATCTAAATTTTTTTTGCTACCAGTTCTGTGGGCGTGGCTTGGTGGGCCTAGCTATGTGACTGGGGGATCAAAAGACAGAAACTCACTAGCAATGTCCTGCTGAGTTGGACTAGATGACCTCCAGGTCCCTTCCAGCCCTGGATTATCCTAGTGCTAGGATGGTACTCCTTCCTTCCTCCCTCCCTCCCTCCCTCCCTCCCTCCCTGCCTTCCTTCCTTTCTTCCTTCCATCCTTCCTTTCTTTCTGTCTCTCTCAAAAATGAAAAAAAAAAACCCCACACACCCCGTTTTTCCTCCCAGCAGGCTCTGCTAGGCAAACGGGGAAATCCATTTTTCCTCCCAGCAGGCTTCAGGGAAACTTCAGGGAAGCCTGCTGGGAGCAAAAATGGACTCCCCCCCCCTTTTTTTTTTTTGGCTAGCACCCAGCTGAGCCGCGCAATCATCAAAGGCTTTTTTTTTACTTTTAAAAGCATTTTTTCTTCAGCCCAAAAAATGCTTTTAAAAGTAAAAAAAAAACCTCTGATGATCGCACGGCTCAGCTTGGCATGGGCTGGGGGGAGGCAGGGATTTTTGCTACCAGTTCTCCGAACCACCCACCGCCATCGCTACCACATCGAACGATCCGGTCCGAACCGGGAGCATTTCACCCCTGCCTGTACCGTTGTGTACGGATTCCACTGAAAGCAGAATTGTGTGTGACTCAGATTCTTAGAGCTGTGGCCAAGATTACAGGTCAACAAGCAGGATCAGATGCCTTCAAGTTTATCTTCTCAACGCCTGAGGTCCCCCATCGTGAATTCTCCATCCAGACCAACAACGGGGAGAGGGGTGTGGATGGATGGGGAGCGTGGTCCCCCACTGTGAATTCTCCAACAACGGGGAGAGTGGTGTGGATGGATGGGGAGCAAGGGAATGGCCGAGATGGGGATACAAATAGTTCAAATAACTTAAACAAAGATAATTCTCTTCTTTTATTTAGAGAAGCATCTTCGGGAGCAGAGGTGATATTTAGCCGGTTCGTACCGGTTCAGGCGAACCGGTAGCGGTTTCTGGCCACCCACCCGAACATAATGCTGTCCTGTTTAGCCACATTTTCGAGGCCAAATGCATGTGTGGAAGGCACGTGTGTGTGAGGCAGTGAACTGGTAGTAAGAATATGTGGAACCTACCACTGTTCAGGAGGCCTCGATATCTCTCTCCCGAATTGTTTTAAGGTTGTTGATTGGGGTAACAGGTAGCAGAACTCCATGTTGTTGGCTGTATTTGGATAAATGCTGGGAGAAAGAAGGACCCAAACAAGTTCTCATTTCGCTTCTTCTTTTGTGGCAGGGAGCGCCAAGCTTTACCATCAGTGGCTGTCCACGGTCCGGGTAAGTATCCCTTGAAAGCATCAGTAATGTTTCTTCCATCGCTTCCTTGTCCTTCCTCCGCCACTCTTCCAAGAGCTGCTACGTTCTATGCTAGAGAGAGTTGGCCATCCTCAATTCTGTCCCCTCCATCGACTTCTTCCCAAGACTTCTTCCCAAGGGGCCTCTGTGGCTCAGACTGCTAATGCAGTCTGTTATTAACAGCAGCTGCCTGCAATTACTGCAGGTTCAAGTCCCACCAGGCCCAAGGTTGACTCAGCCTTCCATCCTTTATAAGGTAGGTAAAATGAGGACCCAGATTGTTGGGGGCAATAAGTTGACTTTGTATATAATATACAAATGGATGAAGACTATTGCTTGACATAGTGTAAGCTGCCCTGAGTCTTTGGAGAAGGGCAGGATATAAATGTAAATAAATAAATAAAAAAAGATCCGAGGCAGTATTTCTGATGCCAGGCTACATATGAAGATGTGTTGTGCCTCTTGATAAAGAATTTCTTAATATCGCACCCCCATCTTAGAATCCTGGAGGGTTGGCGTTTAAAATCTTCTCTTTTACACATTCAGGGAAAATAATAAATGAGCAGAATCTGAGTTGTTTTCTTCCAGAACTCCGAACTTCATTTCAAACCAACTGTTTTTGAACAGTGAAGAATGATGGCTGAGTTTCCTTGATTGTTAAAGAAATGGAAAGGCGTAAAATAAGCTCTGGGGAAGTTGGTTTGGCTTCTCTGATATTCTGAAAGAGTGATAGAGTTTCAAGGATTGTGCTGAAAGAAAGGACGGCTTTGAGAAAGGAAGGAAGGAAGGAAAGAAGGAAAGAAGGAAGGAAGGAAAGAAGGAAGGAAGGAAAAGAAAGGGAGAGGGAGGGAGGGAGGAAGAGAGAGGGAGAGAAAGAGGGAGAGAAAGAAAGAAAAAGAGAGAAGTGAGAGAGAGAAAGAAGAAAGAAAGAAAGAAAGAAGAAAGGAAAGAAAGAAAGAAGAGTGGAAAGAGAGAAAGAAAGAAAGGAAGGAAGGAAGAAAGGAAGAAAGAAAGAGAATCTCAACCATGGAGCCACTTATAACAAGATATTTTAGAGCTGTGTTTCCAAAACATCTTTTATAAGGGAAGGAAGGAGGGAAGAAGAAGAAAAAATAGAATAAAATAAAGGAGAAGAGAGAGAAAGTCAGTATCTCAAAAATGGATCCATTTATATTAAGATGTTTTGTAATTGTGTTTCTCTGTTAATTGTTGGATTAACAGAGGATTGAAGGATGTGTGTTTTTGTTTTATTTTTTATAGTTTTCTTATGTGTGATGTACACTGAAGATGGCATTTAATTACGTTGTACGAGGTCCAGTGACAATAAAGTAAACTAAACTGTTGATGAGTAGCAAATATATAATAACATTTATTCCTGCTTTAAAAGAATAGTTCCCCCAGTCCAGCATCGTGTCTGCCTCTGTGTGTGTGCTTGCTTACTTGTAGGGAATGGAGTATCCCTTCCTTTATGCATGGTAAATTTTATTTATCAAAATAATGCATTACACAGCCCAAGACAGCTTGTCCTGCCAGATAAAGAAAGTACAAACAGGACTGCTTAAGGATTCTCTCTCAGGGGTCAGAATCTTCACAATTCCTTTGGAGCTGCCATCAGGATGCGAAGTTCGGCCTGGGTGAAATTTGTTTGGCATGCTTTCTCCCCTCGTTTACAGACCAGAGAGAGAGAGAGGAAGAGAAAGAAAGAGAAAGAGATACAGAGATACTGAGAGGAGAGAGAGAAAAGAGAGAGAGAGACAGAGAGAGAAAAGAGAGAAGAGGAGAGAGACAGAGGAGAGAGACAGAGAAGAGAGAGAATGAGAGAGAGAAAAGAGAAAGAAAGAGAAAGAAGAGAGAGAAACAGAGAAAGACAGAGAACGAGAGAAAAAGAGCGAGAAAAAGAGGAGAGAGAGAAAACAGAAATAAAAGGCGAGAGAGAGAAAGAAAGAAAAAGACAGGATGAGAGAGAGAAAAAGCGAAAGAAAGGGAAAGAGCAAGAAAGATAGAAAAGAGAAAGAAAGGAGAGAAGAGAAAGAATGAGAGAGAGAAAGAAAAAGAGAGAGAACGAGAGAGAGAGAGAGAAAAAGACAGAACGAGAGAGAAAAAGTGAGAGAAAGAGAGAGGTGGAAGGGCTGTCTTTGCTTTGCACAAGAGGCTGGATTGTGTTGTTAAAAAACCCCGACAATGATTCTGCAGGCTAATCCAAAGATTGTGAGCTTTGAAACTGAAAGCAATTCTCTCCGTGTTTATCCTGACGACTGCGTAACAATACGGGGCTGCCTGCCGGATGAAATCCAACCTTTAATTTGAAAAGGAAGGCAGAACTGTCTGCCTTTCGGGTCAGAAAATATTTCCACCCTGTCCCTTCCTTCTGACGCGTGGGACCGGCGCTACGGGCCATTGGTCGTTGTCACAGGCCTGCAGGCGTTAAAGGAGAATCCATTGGCTTCAGTGTTCATAATTCGGTGTATTTGTGCTCCCATTTCTCTATCCTGTCCTGATGGCTTATTTTTCCTTCGTCCACACAGAAAGGAAGTGGGGCCATTTTAAATACCGTGAAGACCAAGGCGAATCCCGCCATGAAGACCGTTTACAAATTTGTAAGTGTCCAGAGCTAGCCTTTTGGGGCAAAGGGGTGTGTGTGTCTCTGAGCATTTGTCGGCTCTGAAAAACCGTCAACTGGGTGGGCAGTTTCTCAGCGTGGCCCAAAGAACGGGGCGGGGGGGAAACTGGGCTTTCTGGTTTTTCTTTTGAAGACGTTTTGCTTCTCATCCGAGAAGCTTCTTCAGCTTCAGTTGTGACTTCAGCGATAGAGTCCGATATCAGAAAACTAGATGAGACTTTGCTTGACTCAAGGTTGGAATGCCAAAAGCAGGTCCTTTATATAGGCTGTGGGGTGTGGCTCCATGACTCAGCATTTATCCAGGCCTGCCCCACCCTTCCTTTTTTATTTTTTTATTTTTTTTTATTTTTATTTGCATTTATATCCCGCCCTTCTCTGAAGACTCAGGGCGGCTTACACTATGTCAAGCAATAGTCTTCATCCATTTGTATATTATATACAAAGTCAACTTATTGCCCCAACAATCTGGGTCCTCATTTTACCTACCTTATAAAGGATGGAAGGCTGAGTCAACCTTGGGCCTGGTGGGACTTGAACCTGCAGTAATTGCAAGCAGCTGCTGTTAATAACAGACTGCATTAGTCTGTTGAGCCACCAGAGCCACCTTCTGCTGGCGTCGCCTCTCAGATCTCCGGAAGCGAGGATCCTCCCACTTTGAATTGTCTTCTGAAAGGGAGGGGTCAGAAGGAGTAGGCCCGAGCAATTCCAATCCCTGGCTGGCTTCCTGCTCTGACGGCTGAGCCAAAGGAACACATGCCGTATGAGTGAAGTTTATGGACTTGTTTGTTCACTCCTGGAATCCTCTCCGGGCATGGGGCCAGGGCTGGAGGCATCAGAGGCCATTCATCTTCATTATCAGACTCGGAGTCTGATAACAGGCCCGATTGGAGACGGGAGGGGCCCGGCTGAGGAGAGGAGGGAGGACGAGTCACAACAGAAGGACCAGCCCCAAGGTGCCTCTGCCAGCAAAAACGGAGCTTGGGAGTGCTGCGCGTGGCCCTCCCGAGCTCCGTTTTCAGCCATGACGGCCTCCTGCTCTCCTCTGCCAGTGAAAACGGAGCTCAGGGTGCCTGCACAGCCCCCTCGAGCTCCCTCTTCACTGGCGGAGGGCAGCAGGAGGCTGTTGCGGCTGAAAACGAAGCTCGGGAGCCCGTTGTCGCTAGCCACCACAGACGCCCCCGACACGAGTGACATCAAGCTGGCCCTTACTACCCTGGCCAAACCCAACCCTGCTGTGGCCCTCAATGAAATTGAGTTTGACGCCCCTGTACTAGAGTGAGAATCATGGTTAGTTCCTTGTCTGTCAGCCCTGACAGACTCTCCTTCCTCACTTGGTGCGCTCAAAACCTGGATGTAGAAGACTCGTGGATGCCACTCGCCCTCCGCATGGCCGGTTCTTTCGGTGGGACCCCAGGGTGACCTAGAGGGAGAGGTCCCAAAACGGGTGTCTCCTGCCTGGCCTTGAGCAGGCTAGGCAGATGCGGAAGTTGGACTGTTCCTCAGTCCCCCGGCAGGCAGCAGAGATAAAAAATAATTAGAGGATAAAATAAGAATCCTCTCTTTAAAACCAGGATATTCTCCACCAACAAAATCTCTCTCTCTCTCTCATTAAGGATTGTTTTTTTAACCTCTTGTCTCCTTATTTGTTTTTATGCCCATTATGGTTTCTCCCCCCCCTCCCAGTGGTCCATTTCTCCACCTCCCACTCTACTATTCGTAGTAATCAAAGCAGGTGGACCTGGGTGGGCTCGCAAAACCCCTTGTCTCGGGAGCCAAATAGGGATTTCACTCTTAAACTAACAACCCTCTCTTTCCATCCCCTGCCCCCTCCTCTCTCTCTCTCTCTCTTTTTTCATGCAGGCAAAAGATCATGCAAAAATGGGAATAAGGGAGGTGAAAATTCGCTTGAAGCAAAAGGTACTTGAAGTTATGTATTTGGGGGGGGTGGGGGGAGAAACGCAGAAAGAAAAACAGAAGAAATGCTCGGGGCCGGGAAGTGGGATATAAAAAAATAAAAAAGAAAGAAAAGAAAAGAAAAGAAAAAAGGCATTACGTGATCAATAGAGAGCTGTTTGGTGCTGTGTTGTTAACGCACTTCAAAATGCATTACCAGCTGTCCCGGTTTTTTCCCCCCCAACTGTTATAAATATTCACAGACAAAAAGCAAATACATTAAGGCCTGACATGGAATGGCTGTTTTCTTCGCTTCCCCCAAATGGGACGCGGCCAAGAGAATGCAGGCTGCCCACTTCGGGCCTGCGAGGGTGCCATCTTTCCCGCGAGCAAGCCTGAAGTGTGGTTGGCGTGTGCTTGGTGGCCCCGAGCCAAAAGAAGCACGCAGCTTGCGTGTGCTCCCCCACTAAACGTGTGCTCCCCAGTTTAAGCATGTGCCCCGTTCTTTGCGCTTTCTGGCGCACGCTGATCTGACAGCCCAAATTAAGGGGGTGGTGGTCACCTTACGCTTCGGAGAGCTTTCTTCCCACCTAAAAATAGGTGATGGACCCTTACAAGATAATGTCTTCCATCACGTTGGCTTTGACCGGAAGCGGAAGAGGGGAAAAGCAGAAGACAGAGAGCAAAAAATGGAAAGCAAGGAGCTGAAGAACATCTGGTGAAGTTTCCAAAAAGGATCCTGCTTGGTTGAGGAACCATTCTACAGAGGAATGATTGAGTTTGTCATCTGCACCTCCATAACTGTCTGGTTTGGTTCTGCAACCCAACAAGACAGACACAGACTTCAGAGGATAATTAGAATTGTAGAAAAAACAATGGCTACCAACCTGCCTTCC
Organism: Ahaetulla prasina; assembly: GCF_028640845.1. Lineage (NCBI taxonomy): Eukaryota > Metazoa > Chordata > Lepidosauria > Squamata > Colubridae > Ahaetulla > Ahaetulla prasina. Next base: position 11,494,388 of record NC_080554.1, on the reverse strand, counting down.
ATGGAGGACCTGTATACTGCACGAGTCAAAAAGAGGGCTGGGAAAATATCTACAGACCCCTCGCATCCTGGACATAAACGGTTTCAACTCCTACCCTCAAAACGATGCTATAGAGCACGGCACACCAGAACAACTAGACACAAGAACAGTTTCTTCCCAAACGCCATCACTCTGCTAAACAAATAATTCCCTCAACACTGTCAAACTATTCACTAAGCCTGGATTGCTGTTACTATTCATCTTCTCATCGTTCCTATCACCAATCTCCTCCCACTTATGACTGTATGACTGTAAACCTGTTGCTGTTATCCTTAAGATTTATATTGACTGTTTCCCTATGACTATCAAGTGTTGTACCTTATGATTCTTGATGAATGTATCTTTTCTTTTATGTACACTGAGAGCGTATGCACCAGGACAAATTCCTTGTGTGTCCAATCACACTTGGCCAATAAAAAAATCTATTCTATTCTATTCTATTTCAAACAACTGTTGAAATAGGATAGGATAGGATAGAATAGAATAGAATAGAATAGAATAGAATAGAATAGAATAGAATAGAACAACTGTTCTAGATCAGACCATGGAAAGGCATTGGGTGGGCCAGAATGCTTGACGGAAGCTTTAAAGAAAAAGCATCAAATGAAACTTCAGCAGATCTTCTTCAATCCTCTGTTTTCTTTCCGTTCCTAGTCTTCTGCTATTCTCCACCCTTTCATCCTGTCAAAGCCAACGTGGTCAAGACCAGGGACAGGATTCAGCCGGTTCGGACCAGTTCAGACGAACCGGATGCTAATTTTACATCTGGTTTGCCGAACCGGTAGTTTCAAGGACTGGCTGGCACCACCAACCCCTCCCCTCCCCTCCTCTCCCAGGAGTCTCCACACAGCCCATTTTGGATGCAGGTAAGTGCAGGGCCCATGTGGCGGCTCTGGCAGGGCAAAAAAGGGGCCTCCCCAAAGTCCGGAAACGGGCCCGTTTTCGACCTCAGGAGGGCCTCTGGAGCCCGGGTGAGACCGTTTTCGCCCTCCCAGAGGCTCAAAGGAAAGCCTCTGGAGCTTGAGGAGGGTGAAAAGCCTCCCCCCACCACCATGGTGCAGGAGGCCGAGTAGGCCACGCCCACCATGACCACACCCACCCAGCAACCAGACAGAGAACCAGTTGCCAAAATTTTTGAATCCCACCCCTGGTCAAGACATTATCTTGGACCTTGAGATCTTCCACAGATGTTCTCCAGGAACCACTTTCTGTTTTCTAGGACCACTAGTTCTCCCGCTTCTCTACCCCAGACACCACTCCAGATTTGAACCCTCAATTACAGGTTTCCGTTGTATAAGTGGAATTCAACCGGCGAGGGAAAGAGAGGGAGAATAAGAAGAGAGCTTCTTCCCCTCTTCGCTCCGAGATTGGCTGATGGTGTCCCTCTCTTCTGGCTGACTAATTTGAGAATCTAACCCCAAACTGCCACTCTACATTTCTTAGCATTAGCACGAAAAATGTCTCCTTTTTTAGGAGAGCAGCTCATCTTCCATTTCACCTTTGAGGTTCCAGTCGCCAAATAGGAGTGACAGCAGCAGGAGAAATTTTTAAACTGCACCAAAGACAAGGAAGGCTGTTGTTCTTTGACTGCGCAGAGCAATGGTGACCCCTCGGATATAATCAAGAGTCTCTTCTCTGCCCTTAGTTTGCTCCAACGTTGGCTTTGAATTGCAAATAAGAAACGCTGGCTTGAATTCTGCAGAGGTCAGCTTGGTGTCTCGGAGGTCCTTCTCTAATACGATCGTGGCGATTAAATGGTGCTCCCTGCCTATCCTGTCTTCATTTGTGGGATGGGACGTTTAAAAAGCGTCGGCGGCTTCGTTCCAGCCGCCCGCAAGCGGATGGCATA
>NC_080554.1:11397500-11482500 GCF_028640845.1 Ahaetulla prasina | reverse complement strand
ACATGTGAGGGGGGGTCTCCAGTCTGCCAAAGAGTGCTGGGAGGCGTTGCGCAGTATGTATGTTAGAGGGGCTGCGGCCAGTAAAGTGTTGCTGACAAGGAGACTGGGGTCTCCAACCTTGGCAACTTTAAGCCTGGCGGACTTCAACTCCTAGAATGCCCCAACCAGCTTTGCTGGCTGGGGCATTCTGGGAGTTGAAGTCCGCCAGGCTTAAAGTTGCCAAGGTTGGAGACCCCTGGTATAAAGCACAATTGAAGCAGGCGGGTGCGGCGGGAGCATGTCCACATATGTGCGGGCTATGAGAAAGACTAAGCTCTGTTTGATGTGACTGCGGCTGGGTTGTCTCGCACTGTGCACTGTGTGCACTACAACACAGGAGTTTCAGCAGGTGCCAGTCTGAGGTTTGGGGGTATATCTAGTGCAGGGATGGTTAACCTTTTTGGTGCCGAGTGTAAGGTTTCCAAGGAACACCCCCAACGAAATAAAGCTCTAATGCTTGAGGTTCCTCAAAATTCCAATTTATTAGAGATGTCATGTTGGCACAGCTGAGAGAACCCGAAACTGAAAGCTTCCAGGCTTTCCACACCCAGTTGACAGTTCACAGCCCTGCCCCACACCCACAAGTTCATCACATTGTCCAATCAACTCTTCACACTCAGTTGAGTTGAATAGAATAGAATAGAATAGAATAGAATAGAATAGAATAGAATAGAATAGAATAGAATAGAATAGAATAGAATAGAATTGTTTTTTTTATTGGCCAAGTGTGATTGGACACACAAGAAATTTGTCTTGGTGCATATGCTCTCAGTGTACATAAAAGAAAAGATACGTTCATCAAGGTACAACATTTACAACACAATTGATGGTCAATATATCAATATAAATCATAAGGATTGCCAGCAACAAAGTTACAGTCATACAGATAAGTGGAAAGAGATGGGTGATGGGAACTATGAGGCAGTCTACATCAGATGCAGTCTACATCAGTCTACATCTTCAGGCGGTCTACATCAGACGCCAGCAAAAGTCCTTGAATACGGAATGTTGTTATGACTAACTTTCTACCGCTCCAACAACAACCCCCTCCCAACTTCCCCAGCTAAAATATCAGTTAAGAAGCGAAAAGAAAATCGCCTTCCGAAACTGACAGGCTTCCCCACCTCAGGAAAGGAACAAATCCTGGAACAAGACTGAAGTCAGGGGTTAACACAGTTAGCACATCAACCACCTCTCCCCACCCCCAGGAGGATCCTTAGACTTATCAGGGAATTTATCATGAAACTACCTATCTAAGGTGTCTGCCTGAACATTCCAACTCTTCACCCACGTGGCTTCAGACAAGGGGTATCCTTTCCAATGAAGCAAATATTGCAAACATCCCCTCTGCAATCTGGAGTCCAAAATCTTCTTCACCTCATAGCGAGTCTCACCCTGCTGCAAAATGCACTTGGGCGTGCATGAGCCCCCCCCCCCCAATGCAATGCGAGCGCCCCACCCCCACATCTCATTTTGGCTTCCAGGTTGGTGCAGGAGGCTTTCCAGGTGCAAAATGGGGCACAGAAGGGCCTCGAGCAGCACCCCGTGCCCCCTTTTTTTAAATTTCATTTTGCCACAACAGTATACAAACATCGATATAAAACAAAAACACATCATATAAGAAATATATATATATAAGCAAAAGAATGCAATAACTATGTTAATTTGATATAATGAAAAGGAACAATAGGACAGGAACGGTAGGCACATTTGTGCTCTTATGCACGCCCCTTACAGACCTCTGAGGAATGGGGTGAGGTCAATAGTAGACAGTTTTTGGTTGAAGATTTTGGGATTTTGAGTAGAGACTATAGAGTCAGGTAATGAGTTCCAAGCGTTAACAACTCTGTTACAGAAGTCATATTTTCTGCAATCAAGTTTGAAGCGGTTGACATTAAGCTTGAATCTATTTTTTGCTCTTGTAATATTGCGATCGAAGCTGAAGTAGTCTTCAACAGGAAGGATATTGCAATAGATGATTCTGTGTGTTAAACACAGGTCCTGTCGGAGTCGGCGGAGTTCTAAAGTTTTCTAATCCCAGGATTTCAAGTCTGGTGGCATAAGGTATTTTGTTGTTTACGGAGGAACGAAGAACTCTTCTAGTAAAATATTTCTGGATGTGTTTGATTGTATTAATATCAGAGAGGTGGTATGTGTTCCAGATGGATGAGCTGTATTCAAGAATAGGTCTGACAAATGTTTTGTATGCTCTGGTTAGTAGTGTAGAGTTTTTGGGAAAAAATTTGCCTTCCAGTTTGATGCAGGAGGCCTTCCAAGGCCAAAACAGGGTGCGGGGGATGCACATGCACAAACCCCCAAAATGCAATGCAAGGACCCCCGTGCATGCGCCGCGCCCCCTGCATATGCGCCCCTAGGCATGCACCCTGCCCCCTGCACATGCACAGCAGAGACCCAAAGACCAGCTTTGGGAGGCGCATGCACATGCACGATGGAGCTGAGCTGGGACGTCGCGTCGCGTGCTCACCTGTGGCACGGCTGCGATCGGTTCGCCATCCTGGATCTAGTCCATGAGATATTTCCCAGAGTCTTCCTGCATCTCCGAGCGAGCCACACTAGGAAAACATCCCCCAACCTTTCATCCTGGGTTCTCCCATCCTTCTACCTCGGTTTTCAACTGTCTTTCGTTCAGTCCTGGTGTCAGCCGCCAGTATCTTAGGATAATAAGCACTGCAGCACCCTTCGAAGAGAAAAAAGCAATTAACGGGGGGGGGGGCGTGAGGGTTGGAAAATCAATTAATGGCTCCTTAATAGCAGGCTTCATATTTCGGTATTGACACTTGTGGGTGGCCAGCGGATTGTTTTTATGATGCTTTCTGCCATACGTTTGTGAAAACCAGCCAGGATGAAGCAAATTATCATTGTTGTTAGCTGCGAAGTCATGTCCGACCCATCGTGACCCCATGGACCACGTTCCTCCAGGCCTTTCTGTCCTCTACCATCCTCTGGAGTCCATTTAAGCTCACGCCGACTGCTTCAGTGACTCCATCCAGCCACCTTCTTCTTTTGCCCTCCATCGTTCCCAGCATCAGGCTCTTCTCCAGGGAGTCCTTCCTTCTCATTAGGTGGCCAAAGTTTTTGAGTTTCCTCTTCAGGATCTGGCTTTCTAAAGAGCAGTCAGGGTTGATCTCCTCTAGGACTGACCGGTTGGATCACCTTGTAGTCCAAGGGACTCACAGGAGTCTTCTCCAGCTCCAGAGTTCAAAGGCCTCCATTCTTTGGCGCTCAGCCTTCCTTACGGTCCAACATTCACAGCCATCCATTGCAACTGGGAAAACCAGAGCATTGACTATACACTTTTGTGGGCAGGGTGATGTCTCTGCTTTTTAGTATGCTGTCTAGATTCGCCATGGCTTTCCTCCCAGGGAGCAAGCATCTTTTAATTTCTTGGCTGCAGTCCCCAAGATCTGCGGTGATCTTGGAGCCCAGGAAAATAAAATATATTTGGAATTGAGAGGGCCAGATGCCCTGACTTATCACTACAAACATGCATTTAAGTTTGCAAGCTGTTGGGTAGGTTTGCAAACCTCAATTGTAGTCTTCCTTGGGTGACCCTTGGGTCAGTTGGAGTGGCGACGTTGAAAGGTTGGAGGCGATTAAAGAATTGCTTTCTTGGCGAGGAAATAAGAAGTGATGCAAGATTCCAGGGTGATATTGGCAGACAGGCTTGGTACCAAATAAATAAATAAATATTACTGTCGTGTCCCCCTCCCCCTCCGACGACCGGGTCTAGGAAGTCCGTATCAAGCGTAGCCATGAAGCCTCTGCAGCTTTGCCAAATTCCTTTCAGTTTTCTCAGGGCAGGAATCCAAGTTGTGACTTCAGCAAACTAAATGAGACTTTGCTTGACTCAAAGTTGCTTGACTCAAGCTGGTCCTTTATATAGGCTGTGGGGTGTGGCTCCATGACTCAGCACTTATACAGGCCTGCCCCTCCCTTCCTTCTGCTGATGTCGCCTCTCAGATCTCCGGAAGCGAGGATCCTCCCACTGTGAATTGTCTTCAGTTGGATCTGCTGTTGGTAATTCCAGCACGTGGCTGGCTCCCTGCTCACACGCTGTAGGAGTGAGGTTTGTTTGTTCATTCCTGACATCCTGTCCGGGCATGGGGCCAGGGCTGGGGGCTGGAGGCATGACAGGCCGTTCATCGTCATTATTAGACTCCGAATCTGATAGCAGGCCCGGGGGAGGGGCCCGTCTGAGGAGAGGAGGGAGGACGAGGCACAACAATTACATTTTGAAAAAGCAATCCTATGCATTCACCCCACCACCACCATCAAGGAACTGCCTCCATTCATATGAATGCACATACAGGTTATATATGCACAGAACGGTTTGCAAGAATTGGGCGTGTCTAGTTTAATGAAATGAAGCACTAGGAGTGATGTAATAGCAGCGTTCCAATATTTGAGCAGCTGTGTCGTGTCCCACTCCTCCTCTGACAGCCGGGTCTGGAAAGTCTGTCTCAAGCGTGGCCACAAAGCCTCTGCAGCTTTGCCAAAGTCCTGTCAGAGTTCTCAGGGCAGGCAGGAATCCAAGATGTGACTTCAGCAATCAGATGAGACTTTGCCTGACTCAAAGAATGCCAGAAAGCAGATCCTTTATATAGGCCATTCGTCTGCACTATCAGTCTCTGGTTGAGATAACAGGAGATGAGAGGGGCCCGGCTGCGGAGAGGGGGGCGGGCGAGGCACAACAGGCTGCCACAAAGAAGGCCGGATCAAACTATTCTCCAAACCCACTTAAGGGCAGAACAAGAAACAATGAATGGAAACCAATCAAGAAGAGATCCAATCTAGAATTAAGGAGAAATTTCCTTGACGGTTAGAACAATCAGTGGAACGCCTTTCCTCCAGAAATTCTGGGTTCTCCATCACTGGAAGTTTTCAAGAAGAGATTGGACAACCATTTATCCAGAATGATACAGGGTCTCCTGCTTGAGCAGGGGGTTAGGCTAGAAGACCTCCAAGGTCCCTTCCAATTCTGTTATTCTGATTATAATGTCATTGAAACCGATCCAAGGCAACCTTCTGCTGAAATAAACTTGTCTCTCTCTCCATCCCATCCTTATAGAATAGAATAGAATAGAATAGAATAGAATAGAATAGAATAGAATAGAATAGAATAGAATAGGAATAGAGCAGAATTTTTATTGGCCAAGTGTGATTGGACACACAAGGAATTTGTCAGTGCAGATGCTCTCACTGTACATAAAAGACAAGATACCTTCATTAAGAATCATAGAATAGAATAGAATAGAATAGAATAGAATAGAATAGAATAGAATAGAATAGAATAGAATAGAATAGAATTTTTATTGGCCAAGTGTGATTGGACACACAAGGAATTTGTCTTTGGTGCATATGCTCTCAGTGTATATAAAAGAAAAGATACCTTCATCAAGAATTCTAAGGTACAACACTTAATGATAGTCATAGGGTACAAATAAGCAATCAGGAAACAATATCAATATAAATCGTAAGGATACAAGCAACAAAGCTACAGTCATATAGTCGTAAGTGGGAGGAGATGGGTGATGGGAACGATGAGAAGATTAATAGTAGTGCAGATTTAGTAAATAGTTTGACAGCGTTGAGGGAATTATTTGTTTAGCAGAGTGATGGCCTTCGGGGGAAAAAACTGTCCTTGTGTCTAGTTGTTCTGGTGTGCGGTGTTCTATAGCGTCGTTTTGAGGGTAGGAGTTGAAATAATTTATGTCCAGGATTTGAGGGGTCTGTAAATATTTTCCCAGCCCTCTTTTTGACTCGTGCAGTATACAGGTCCTCCATGGAAGGCAGGTTGGTAGCCATTGTTTTTTCTGCAGTGTGTGGCCATCAGTTCTTCACCCCGTGTGGCTTCTGGGCAAAAAAGAGGCCAGCCTGGCAAGAAATGATTGTATTTATTCCATTCCTGTCGCCGCCTCATTCAACCGAGCGAGGGTTGGCAGGTTACAATCTCCAGTCTTGATTTTAGTCTTTATTGGGTGACTCTTTTTGCCTGGTGAAGATCCAGCCACTCAAATCCATGGTCACGTGCAGCAAAAATTCCTTCGGAAGCTTCTGTGAGGGAGGCGGCATCATACACTGTCCCAGGAAGGGCAGACCCAGTTTTTTAAAAATGAAGGTCAAAGAGAGATTGGAAAGGAAAGGAAGGGAAGGGAAGAAAGGAAAAGGAGAGGGAGAGGGGAGGGGAAGGACAGGACTAAAAAGGGAAGGGAAGGGAAGGGAAGGGAAGGAAAGGAAAGGAAAGGAAAGGAAAGGAAAGGAAAGGAAAGGAAAGGAGGAAAAGAAAGGGGAGGGAAGGGAAGGAAAGAAGGGAGGAAGGAGTAAAGAATGAAAAAAGAAAAAGGATGGAAGGGGAAAGGAAAGGAAAGGAAAGGAAAAGGAAGATAGGAGGGAAGGGAAGGGAAAGGAAAGAAAGAAAGAAGGGCAGGGCAGGGCAGAACATGGCAGGAAAAAAGGAAAGGAAGGGAAGGGAAAGGATGAAGAGGGAAGGGAAGGAAAAAAGGAAGAAGGAAAGGAAAGGAAGAAAGGAGAAGGAGAGGAAAGGAAAGGAAAGGAAGAAAGGAGAAGGGAAGGAGAAAAGGAAGAAGGAAAGGAAAGGAAGAAAGGAGAAGGAGAGGAAAGGAAAGGAAGAAAGGAGAAGGAAGGAGAAAGGAAGAAGGAAAGGAAAGGAAGAAAGGAGAAGGAGAGGAAAGGAAAGGAAGAAAGGAGAAGGAAAGGAAAAAAGGAAGAAGGAAAGGAAAGGATAAAAAGGGAAGGGAGGGAAGGAAAGGAAAGGAAAAAAGGAACGGAAAGGATGAAGAGGGAGGGAAAGAAAGGGAAAGGAAAGGAAAGAAGGAAAGGAAAGGATGAAAAGGGAAGGGAAGGGAAGGGAAAGAAAAAGGAAAGGTCCTCTTTTCACCCCCTTCACACGCCAAAAGAAAAGAACATAAAATTACCCTCGTGGGCCCAGGCGCTGGAGAGGCCACTTCAAGATGGCAAGATGCAGGAGGAGACTCGGAGCAAATTTCTTCCTCTCCCCCCTCCCCTCCCCGACCCAAACGATGCACCAATCCAACAGCGGTCAATACCCCCCCAGTTTCGGCGGTGGCGGCTGCACGCTCGCAGCCCAACCAGCCCCGGCAGAGCCGGCCTTAATTGAGTTGTGCTGTCAGAGTGACAAACACATTTGCATAGAGTCTATTTATTTTGTTCGCCGAAGTCCACTGGCTGCTGTTGGGGGAACATCCTTAATCAGCCTGCTGTACATCAGTCGGCAGCTTCTCGCTCCGGCTGTCTCTGTCCGAGGCGCTTTTCTTCATTAAGTGACAGATTAACTGAAGGGGACGAGTGTGTGTGTGTTGCCGAGCCTAACTGCAACATTTAATTTTAACTCATTAGGGCTCACCCAACTGGAGTTGACAGTTGGTCATGGGTGTCTTGTTCTTCCGCCAGTCGCAGTCATTAATCTGCTCACAAAAGAGGACGGGACGGAGCTCTACCGCCTGCTGGTTGAAGCGACAACAGCATAAACACCTTTCGGCTGTGCACGGCGTTGTTGTTGTTGTTGTTGTTGTTCCCACTTCCCCAACCCAACGCAACATGGTTGGGAAGTCTTTTCCCAGTTTCTTCTCACTTGACGTTTGCGTGAACAACCTTTTCGATGTACGGGAGGGTCCTTGCGCGTCTTGTCTTTAGAGGGAGCTGCCTTGGGGGTGGGGCGAGTTGTGGCTTTTTGCCGTGAGGGTGAAAGAGGGGAGAGGCCCTTATTTGTGGGTCTGCCTGTTCTGCTCAGGAGGAGCTGAATTGCTTTTGTGTGTTGTGATGCAGGCCCCAGTAGGTAGTAGGGAAAATGTGTGCACTAGGAACAGGCTCCTCCTGTTCCTCTGCCTCACTACTGTCAGCCTGTGGAGGCTCCGGAGTCCACACCTCACTCCCCAATGGCCCTGGCCCTGGCCCCGATGGCCACCTCAGCCACCGATGCAGGGCCCTCATCCAGGCCTTTCCCAGCCTCCAGGACTGGCCCATGCTCTTCCTCAGCCTCATCGCTGTTCGACTCCGTTGCCAGCTCCATAGGCTGCTGGCGGACCGCAACGTTGTGATCCTAAAAGGTTCCCTTCGCACACATGTGCTAGTCGTTTCTGACTCTAGGAGGTTCTCCGAACCACCCGTCGCCATCCCTACCGAATCACACGATCCGGTCCGAACCGGGAGCATTTCACCCCTGGAAGTCATGATGGTAGAGAGAGTAGTTTACATCACTTTCTTACACTTCCAATATCAACCTTAATCGAGGTCAAAGCATTAAATGGAATCTTTCCAGAAGCCTTGATCTACCAGAATAGATGTCTTCTCCTGGACAAGTTGGCTTCCTAAAGAAGACAGAACAGATAGGAACTGGGCTTCTGCAAAAACTTCATGAGAACTTCATTTGCAGTCCATAAATGTCCACATAGCCTTCTCATAGTTTTTTCTCTCTCCTCGATTCCATTTTTTGCAAGTTTCCATCCATTACATTGACCAGGCTTGGTGTTGTGACCCAGGCCCAAGTAGGTAGTAGGAAACTCAGTCCGTGAAAAAAGACAAACAAACTTTATTCGAACAGCTGAGAATTACTTCATTCCCAGCGTAGTTCAACCAAATTAAAACAAATTCCTCCCAACACAAATTCCCGAGTCCTATCGCAAACCTTGGTCCAATTAGGCAAACTGCCAAAGGCCTTTCTTGACAAACGTTCAGAAGTCACAAAAATAAATGCAAGACGTAGACGAAGCAGAAGACGAAGCTACCAACGTTGTTTTCCGGCAAAGCTCAAACGCCGTTGCTGGTCTTTTTTAAGCCTAATGGGAGGGGCCAATCATCTCCTTGCCTTACTCCTGAGTCGTCCTCTTTGCTTGAGCTGCTGTTGCCTTCTGGCAGCTCTTCTCATGCGTGCATTAGGAACAGGCTCCTCCTGTTCCTCTGCCTCACTACTAACAGTCTCTGGAGGCTCTGGAGTCCGCACCTCACTCCCCGATGGCCCTGGCCCCACCTCAGCCTCATCGCTCCACAGGCTGCTGGCGGACCACAACACTTGGTCAGGAAGCTCACGATAAGATTCCTGTGGTTGCCAAGTTCACCTAGCTAAAAGCGTGACACCCTTTTTTAGAAACACACGCTTGTATTTCTAGAACGTTCCTTGGCTGCCCCCGATGCCCGAAACACATTTGTTATGCGCACACATACAACCTTCAGGAGAGACAGTACTTCCCTGCGGGTAATCAAATACAGGTTGGTGCTCATCTTAATGGCAGCTGCTATGGATTGGCGTCTTTGAGCTCAGGAACCAGTCCCACAAGGGGAAGCCATCAAAATCTGGCCAGGGATTTCTATTGTTCTTTTTTATAAAAAAAGAAGAAGAAGAAGTTAAAGTTTTAAAAACCGACCCAGCTCTGTGCGTTTTTGCTTCCCTGCACAGTCGGGTGAATTTTCTGCGTTTTTCCGCCACAAAATGTATGCCGTTAGTTCTCCGCTGACAGTGTCCTTGAGGATTTGACAGTGAAATTTTCCAGCCGCTGCTCTTCGTTAGGATCCTGGCGCTGTCTAACAAGGCAGCTGAGTTGCCTGCCGCCGCCTTCGCCTTGTGTTTGTTCTCGCAGGGCTCGGGGCTGCTGCAGTCAGCGCATCGACCAAGGCTGATCATTACAAGGGCGTTCGCTACCATGAATAAAAATGTCACACCCGCTCCTCCTGTCTCACAGCGGTACAAAATGTCAGCTCTGTCAAACACACGTTGCAAGGAGCACGGAGTGGTTGGTACAAATTGGAAAGCCAAATATTCCCTCGGCTTTCTGATATTCTTCATTTGAAGCCGGAGAAAAAGAGTTGTTAACCTATTAGCTGTGATTTTTTTTTAAAAAAACAAAAAACCGCCCGCTGAAGCCCCTCGAACGGACAGGGTTCTGGTGTGTTTGGGGAAAGGTGGAGCGGGGGACGAATTGGCCTCTCGTGAGTTTGGGGAGACCCACCTCTTCCTTGCTCGGTCTCGGAGGATTTCATGGAGAGGTGTTTCTGTGAATGGCCGGTTGGCCTCATTGTGATTTTTGGAGAGCTTGCAAAGATTTTCTCAAGCATCTCGCAGCCCAGTTGTCAAGGGTCCAACAGACAATGAAGCAAGCACCCCCTGAGACGATCCAAACTTTTTACGGAAAACTTGATTGAGTACATCACTTCAGCACAGTTGAAGTCAAAACCAGATCTAGATCTTTCCCGTGCAAACTCCTATACTTATGGTTCAAATTCTTCCGCCCCATAATTAATCTCGGTCACGTTGTCCAATAGGGTTTTCAGATATTGTTTTGAGAAGGTCTTCTTGGTTTCTGTAAACACCTGCCAAAAGGCCCTTGGTTCTCACGCCAACTTCGCGATGTCTGGCCCACATTTTAACTCCCTCCCCGCATAGTTGGCAAGCTGAGATGTGATGATGGTTATAATAGCAAGATGGCTTTTGAAGCTTGACACTGGCAAAGGAAGTGAACTTAGGGTGTGACCCTTTCAGCTGGTGGTGCCCTTTGGAGGAACAGTAGAAGCTGGAAGGTTTAGATCATGATGGCTAATCTTTTTCGGACTGAGTGGCCAAAGTGCGCATGAACCTCCAAAATGCAATGCATGCATGACTCCACACGCGGCCTACCTCCTGTGCGTGCATGTGTGCCCTCCATACACACCCTCCCTCCCCCCGGTGCATGTGCGTGGGGCTCCCTGCACAGACCCTGCCCCCCCATGCATGTTTGCACGGGAGCCCCACATGCGCACCGCCCCCCAGGCAGTGGTGGGATACAGCCAGTTCGCACCACTTCGGGAGAACCGGCTGTTAACTTTCTGAGCAGTTTGGTGAACTGGTTGTTGGAAGAAATCATTAGGGCAGAGAACCGGTTGTTAAATTATTTGAATCCCACCACTGCCCCCATGCATACGTGGCAGAGACCCAAAGACCAGCTGGTCAGCGGGAAGCGCTTGTGCATGCATGGTGGAGCTGAACTGGGGCGACAGCTCGCGTGCCCACAGAGAGAGTGCTGCATGCCACCTGTGGCACGCATGCCATAGGTTCGCCATCACAGGTTTAGATCATAGCATTGTTGGGACTTGACTTTACACAAAAGTGGTATGCCCAACTCAATAACTGTCATGGATCCACTCCCGGACCCTTCTCCGGATGCTAGTTCAGAAGAGAAGGGTGAGTTTGAATCGACAGAGCCCACTGTTGGTTAGGATCATGAGTTTGGAATGGGACAATTTGCCGCAGCCAACTTGCCGTGGCCATCTCACCACAGCCACCTCTCCACGGCCAACTCACCATGGACAACCCCCCGTGGAACAACTCGCCAGGGGCCAACTCACCGCAGGACAATTTTATCAGTTCAATTGAATTATTTAAAATAAATTTAAAGATGTTTTCGTTTTTGTCATTCGGTTTTCATTTTGTCCCTCCTTTGGAGTTCTTTCTTTAATGATTCCATGCCACTGTTTCTTGGATATGAGTGTAACTCTTGTCCCGTAGTGAGTTGTCCCGCAGTGAGTTGGTCGTGGCGAGTTGATTGTGTCGAGTTGACCATGGTGAGTTGGCCCTGGTGACTTGACCATGGTGAAGTTGGTTGCGGCGAGTTGGCTGCAGCGATTTGCCGTGATGGCGAATCTATGGCATGTGTACCACAGGTGGTACCCAGAGCCCTCTCTGCAGGCACGCGAGCTGTCGCCCAGCTCAGCTCCACCCTGCATGCGCACGCACCTCCCGCCAGCCAGCTGTTTTTCGGGTCTCTGCTGTACGGGGGGGGGGGCAGGGCGCATGCACAAGACGTGTGCATGCCCGAGGCATCATGCATGCATGTGGGGGGGAGCGGGGGGTGCGGCTCGCACTCCCCCCCATGTCCCATTTTGGTCCCAGGAGGCTGCAGGGAGGCCTGCTTGGCCCAAAACGGGGCAGAGGGTGGCGCGCACATGTGCAGTGGGGTGGGGGAGCGCAGGGGGTCGCGCGCACATTGCATTATGGGTGCAGGCACACAGCGCTGTCATGCCCATATGCTTTCAGCATGCGACAACAAAAAAGTTAGCCAGCACTGTCATAGAGCCCTCGGGGCTCGAAAAGTGCTAGCCTGATGGGGCAACCTCAGCTGGGTCAATGGACCAGCGACAGACTGAGGCTGCAGTAAGTCGGCCAGAGGGCTCCAGGTGAGGACCGGGAGCAGCTGCCCTCCATTAGCAATGAGGAGGAGGTAGAGTCCCCACCTCCTCCCGATCCAAGGACAAGTAGAGCAGAGAGGAGGCAGGGACAACGTTGGTCAGCTAGGCTGTTCGCGAGGAGGCAGCCTCGCCTCTCATGAAAGGCTGCTGCACCAGCGTTGCCTACTTAATCCTGTCTTGAGAACTTGAGTGTTGCTGGAGCAACGTGGCCGGTTCCGTGCTTTGTGTGCTCGTGCCATGTATCCTGGCCTGTTGTGTGTGCCTATTGGATTTGGTTACCACGTAACTCTTGCTGTACTGAGCTTGGAATTCGGACCTGCGCAATGGGGGTACATTCCGAGAACCTGTTGGGGGGGGAGGAGTTGAATAAATACCTGTAGAAGTCTTGCCATATGTGTGTGTGTGTGGGGAGCTGTAGTCTTATTTTAAGATCCAGTTAAAACAGTTGTTGAATTATCTCCTCTCCCCCCCCCCCCACACACACACCATTGTGCGGCTGGTCCTTTTAAACACAAACCAGCTGCAGTCATTTTAAGCTACCTCCGCCGGCTCCAAATTGGGCATGCACGGCGTTTTCTCGACGCCAGTAATTAAGCGATTTTTTTTCTACCAGAGTTTCCCGATGTTGACCTTTTTGCAAATAATGGGTTTTGCTGCATCAACAAATTAACTCTGCAAATCAGAGGCTGTTTTCCATATAACGATCCATGTCTCTGGTTTTTTTTGAGGAGAGGGGAAGGGTCCAGAATTCAGAATAGACGCCCCCCCCCACCGACCCCCCTGGATGTCACCCGTCGTCCCTTCCCCCCTCCCCTCAATTTCGTGACCTATTTTGGCATATTTCGTGACCTAAATTTTGGCAGATCAATACAGACTATACGACCGTTCGTATAGTGATCATTCAAAGTCATGATGGCGCCAACAAAAGGAGACGTAGGATCGCACTTTCACACGACCGTTGCATCATCCCTTGGTTGGGGGGGGGGGGAGAGGGTGATCAGAATTCAGATACTTACGACGGTCGCACAGTGATCAAGTGATTTACGCTTTTTGCGACCTTCCAACGAGCAAAGTCAGTGCGGGAAGCCGGATAACAACAACAGGGTGACTAAAGCTTAACCGCCTGAAGTGATTCGTTTAACAACGGTGGCAAGCAACGTGCACGGGGAAGGCGTATTCGCTTAGTCACCAGGTTACTAATTTAAGAACCGCACAGATTCACTTAAGGGTGATGGCGAGAAAAAAAAACCATAATAAAATGGGCCCGAAGTCACTTCGGAAGTGTCTCACTTAGCAACGTGCAGTAGCGGCCAAAATTGTGGAAACCTTTTGGGGAAAGTGTATTTTTGAGGTTGGATGGCTAATAGCACCACTTTTTTGGGGGGGGGGGGGTTTCAAGGTAATCCTATCCCACTGCTGGAATGGCCTGGGAATAGCCCAGACCTTCACCCAATTGAAAATCTATGGAGCTGACTATTTATTTATTTATTTATTTATTTATTTATTTATTTATTTATTTATTTATTTATTTATTTATTTATTTATTTATAATTTAATTTCTATACCGCCCTTCTCCCGAAGGACTCAGGGCGGTTTACAGGCATATTAAAACTACCTAATGACTAAAGAAACTGGTTAGTCAGAAGCGACCCAGCAATAAAACCGGGTTAATAGAACCCATCCTTCAATCTTGGTTTCACATTAGAACATCTGCAGAACTCAAAGACTTGGTTCACTCCATGGGAAGACGACGTAAGGCTGTAATTCATGCTAAAGGTTACCCAACGAAGTATGTACTGACATGGGGATAATTTTTGCATATCTCGTTTTTCTACGTGTTTCCCTTTTCTTCTTTATACTGTAACTGCTATTCTAATAGCAAATCCTTCATAAAAGTTATTGCATTACATTCTTGATTAAATTATCTTTCCTTTGATCTTATGGTACTGCTCCAAAAAAAAAGTGTTATTAGCTAGTTTTAGAAAATACAACTTTTCCTAAAAGGTTTCCACAATTTTGGTCACTACTGTAAACTTTGAGCTCCGTTGTGGTTGTAAGTCGAGGAGTGCCTGTATTGAAACCCAGAGAGGGCTCTGAGTCGGAGGCAGAGAAGGGGCCAAGACCATCTGGTAGTACTTTGCTGCCTCCAGAGTCTGACAGCAAGGCAGAAGAACAGCGGGAACCTGTTCCCAGTATGCGCATGCGCAGAGCTGTCAGGAGACAGGAACAATTAAGGAAACAGGGTCGACTTGGGAGTAAGGCTTGGAGATGATTGGCCCTTCCCATAAGACATAAAAGGCAGAGCGAACGGGACGTGAGCTTTTGCAGGAAGCAGTTAGTTTATCTGGTCAGTAAAAGCTCTGTTTGACTCCATGATAAGTTTGGTCTTGTCCTGCATGTGGCAATTAGTTCTCTGGCAGCATTCCAAGGGAGATAAGGTGGATGTTTGTAAACACTCCCCTGAAAGACTGTTTATCAAGCCTTGCGGACTGTAAATGAGAGTAATTTAAATTAAATTACTTTAATTAAAGAGGTTTGCCGGGACTAAGTTTGTGCTGTTTACTTTCTAAGGAAGCCTAGGTCAGGACACCTTGCCTTCCTGCTCTCCTCTACATTTCTTAAGCCCAACGAGTTCAAAAGATCTGAGATTCCCTTCCAACACAAGGAGTTTGTTCCATGAACTTAAGGTCCTTCCAAAGGTCTTGGCTGTGTGATATTTTGGGGGTGACGGATGCTCCCCAGGGCAAATGACTGAAGTTTCTACTTTGCTGCAGCCAAGCGCACGACCGGTGAGACCGCCACTTCCCAAGATCCATCGCTCCGCCAGGCCCGTGAGTAAATTGGCCGTTTGCCTGCCTCTAACCCTGCGTTGCTCCTTCATCTTACTAAAAAAAACCCACACAACCCACTGCTGGATGGCCTTTGGCAAACTCAACGAGAAGTCAGTCAGGGATGGTGGCTTTCGTCAAGCTGCATAAATTCTAGGTTCTGCTTGCCTTCTTCTTCGGAGCCGCTCTTAACTCCTGTGGGTCTTTTGACACCTTTGCTTCACTCTGGATTATTCTTTTCTGCAAAGGCTCCTACAGGCTCCAAAGTTCCACTCAAGTCTTGCCAAGTTTTAAAACTTAGCAATGGATGCAAGGAGGAGACGATACTCTTGGTAGAAGAAGAGATCTTTGGTGGGCCGTGTTTGCTTTTATTCTTGGTTTTGATGGAAAGTTTAGCCAGGCGCTAAGGCCTGGTTTTACTCCCCAACACCTCTGAATTGGGATGATAGCATTAGCATTAGCATTTTAGATTTGTAGACCGCTTCACAGTGAAGGCTGAGTCCCCCTTGAGCCAGTGAGAATTGAACTGCTGTCAGTCAGCAGAGTTAGCCTGTGATACTGCATTCTAATCACTGTGCCACCGCGACAGATAGATTAGAAAGATAGATAGATAGATAGATAGATGATAGATAGATAGATAGATAGATAGATAGATAGATAGATAGATAGATAGATAGATAGGAGAGAGATGAAAGAGAGAGAGAGAGAGAGATAAGAGTGGGAGATGACAGATAGATAGATAGATAGATAGATAGATAGATAGATAGATAGATAGATAGATAGATAGATAGATAGATCGATAGATAGGAATAAGAGAGATGATAGATGAGAGAGACAGAGAGAGAGAGAGATGACAGATAGATAGATAGATAGATAGATAGATAGATAGATAGATAGATAGATAGATAGATAGATGAGAGAGATAGATAGATAGATAGATAGATAGATAGATAGATGAGAGAGAGAGATGATAGATAGATAGATAGATAGATAGATAGATAGATAGATAGATAGATAGACAGACAGACAGACAGACAGACAGACAGACAGACAGACAGACAGACAGACAGACAGACAGAAGACAGACAGGAGTAAGAGAGAGATGATAGATGAGAGAGAGAGAGAAATGATAGATGAGTCCTTCGGGAGAAGGGCGGTATAAAAATCTAATAAAATAAATAAATGATAGATAGATAGATAGATAGATAGATAGATAGATAGATAGATAGATAGATAGATAGATAGATAGATAGATAGATAGATAGATAGATAGATAGATAGATAGATAGATAGATAGATAGACAGAGAGAGATGATAGATGATAGACAGACAGAGAAGATAAATAGATAAGAGAGAGAGAGAGAGAGAGATGAGAGAGAGAGATGATAGATAGACAGACAGACAGACAGAAAGTTTCTCCGCCCCCCCGGGCAACTATCCCTGGTGCTCTCCCCAAATTACCACCTAAGTGTTATTGTTCCAACATCTGGAGAAGGCAACAAGCCGGAAGAGATAGGTCGCAAAGACCCCAAGGTGGTAAGAATCGAACAGATGAGATCATAACAGAGCACCAAAGTGGCTGAAAGAAGCTGTGAGTTCATTATTCTTGCCCATCATCCTCATCGGACTCTCTTTTTTAAAAACAAAACAAAACAAAACACAAAACACCCCTTATCATAATTTATCCAGGATCTTCACTGGACAAAAATATCCCCTCCTTTCCCACCCCACCCACCCACCCACCCAACTCCTGCCCTAGTTGGCTTGTTTTCTTTGACCAGAGAAGGAAATGAATCTGGTTTTTCCACAGTAGAAATCCTTCCTTTAAAAGCCAGCTCGAGAAGAAGAAAAATCACTAGAGAAGATGTTGATCTGTCCAGCTGTGCATCTAGCGTGGGACTTTCGTGGCTCTCCACTCCCTTGCACGCTGCTTAGCCTTGTGCGCTTGCTCTTAGCGACCGGTGTGTGGGTTCGCCAAGTTTGAAGGAAGGGGGCATGCCAGTTTAATGGGGGGGGTTGTCATTGGGATGGATTTATGTGTTCAAAACAACTTCCTTCCTACATGTGTTTGAAGATGATGCTGATCGCATCTATCTCAACTGCTCCAATCTCTGTCCCATTATTTTTGAGTGCTTGATTTGGCGCCATCTAACAAAATGAAATTCAACAGTGAAAAAAGGAAGGTTCTACATTTAGGCGAAACAAAACCCCAAAATGCACAGGTACTGTATATGTGGTACCTTGCTCAATAGTAGTAACTGTGAGAGAGATCTTGGAGTCCTAGTGGACGACCATTTAGGTAGGAACCAGCAGTGTGCAGCAGCTGCCAAAAAAGCCAACACAGTTCTGGGCTGCATAAACAGAGGGATAGAATCAAGAACATGTGAAGTACTAATACTACTTTATGATGTCTTGATAAGGCCACACTTGGAATATTGCATTCAGTTTTGGTCGCCACGATGTAAAAAAGATGTGGAGACTCTAGAAAGAGTGCAGAGAAGAGCAACCAAGATGATTAGGGGATTGGAGGCTAAAACATATGAAGAACAGTTGCAGGAACTGGGCATGGCTAGTTTAATGAAAAGAAGGACTAGGGGAGACATGATAGCAGTCTTCCAATATCTCAGGGGTTGCCCCAAAGAAGAGGGAGTCAAGCTATTCTCCAAAGCACCTGAGGGTAGAACAAGAAGCAATAGGTGGAAACTAAGCAAGGAGAGAAGCAACTTAGAACTAAGGAGAAACTTCCTGATAGTGAGAACAATTAACCAGTGGAACAACTTGCCTCCAGAAGTTGTGAATGCTCCAACACTGGAAATTTTTAAGAAAATGTTGGATAGCCATATGTCTGAAATGGTGTAGGGTTTCCTGCCTGGGCAGGGGGTTGGACTAGAAGACCTCCAAGGTCCCTTCCAACTCTGTTACTATTTTTTATCTTTATTCATTACACATGAAACTCAGTTAACTGAACATTCAAAAAGGCATCACAAATACCATTGACTGGTGTTAATGGTTGATATATGGGTGGTTATTATTATTATTATTATTATTATTATTATTATTATTATTATTATTATTATTTCAATCTAAGGAAGCGGGATGGGAATTGCATCCTATTTGCGTTGTTTTCCACCCAGTAGATCTTCCTCAACTGATTTTGGTTTTCAGCTAAAATGTTTTCAAGCAACCTTGCGGAAGGGGGCTTGCCTCCAGAAGTTGTGGGTGCTCCATCGCTGGAGAGTTTTTTTCCCCAAAATATTTTTTTTCCCCAGACACTGGAGGTTTTTGAGAAGAAACTGGACAGCTGTTTGTTTGGGATGGTTTATATGGTCTCCTGCTTAAGCAGAAGGGGTTGGACTAGAAGACCTCCAAGGTCCCCTCCAAGCCTGTTGTTCGGTAATCCGTTCCAACTTGGGCTGAAGCAATGGTGAAATATGAACCGGTTTAGTACCGGTTCGCTGGCTGCACGTGGAAATGCAAGGTGCATGCACGTTTATTGCATGCCAAAAGGAGGCATGGGGTAAGTAGAACAGCGCCAGGGAGTATGTGATCAGCTGTGGCCTATCTTTTTTTTTTAACTTTTAAAAGCATTTTAAAAACATTTAAAAGCATTTGTTCTGCTGAATAGGTTATAAAAAAATGCTTTTAAAAGTAAAAAAAAGCTCTGACAATTGCGAGGCTCAGCTGGGATCGTCAGAGCCTCTTTTTTTACCCTTTAAAAGCATTTTTTTCCAACATATTCGGTCGAATAGGTTGTAAAAAATGCTTTTAAAAGTAAAAAAAAAGCTCTGACCATATCCAAACTCAGCTGGGATCATCAGAGCCTCTTTTTTTTACCCTTTAAAAGCTTTTTTTTTTTGCAACCTATTCGGCTGAATAGGTTGTAAAAAAATGCTTTTAAAAGTAAAAAAAAGCTATGACGATCACAAGACTCAGCTGGGATCGTCAGAACCTTTTTTTTAACCTTTTAAAAGCATTTTTTAAAAGAAACAGCAAGTGGGGAAGCGAGCCACCAGGCATTGGGGTGGGCGTGGGCGGGGAGGAGCAGGAATTTTTGCTACCGGTTCTCCAAACCACCCACTGGTATCGCTACTGGATCGGCTGATCCGGTCCGAACCAGGAGTATTTCACCCCTGGGCTGAAATCTCTACTTTATCCAGCTGGTTTCCACTCTCAGCTTGCATGCCCTGCTCATCTTGATGTGTAATGCGTGCGTCCCTTGGCCTTGTGGTCAACACAATGGATCAAAGGGCCTCTGGTGGCTCAACAGACTAATAGAATAGAATAGAATTTTTTATTGGCCAAGTGTGATTGGACACACAAGGAATTTGTCTTTGGTGCATATGCTCTCAGTGTACATAAAAGAAAAGATACGTTCATCAAGGTACAACATTTACAACACAATTGATCAATATATCAATATAAATCATAAGGATTGCCAGCAACAAGTTATAGTCATACAGTCATAAGTGGAAAGAGATTGGCGATGGGAACTATGAAACGATTAATAGTAGTGCAGATTCAGTAAATAGTCTGACAGTGTTGAGGGAATTATTTGTTTAGCAGAGTGATGGCCTTCGGGAAAAAACTGTTCTTGTGTCTAGTTGTTCTGGTGTGCAGTGCTCTATAGTGTCGTTTTGAGGGTAGGAGTTGAAACCGTTTATGTCCAGGATGCGAGGGGTCTGCAAATATTTTCACGGCCCTCTTCTTGATTCGTGCAGTATACAGGTCCTCAATGGAAGGCAAGTAATGCAGTCTGTTATTAACAGCAGCTGCTTGCAATTACTGCAGGTTCAAGCCCCACCAGGCCCAAGGTTGACTCAGCCTTCCATCCTTTATAAGGTAGGTAAAATGAGGACCCAGATTGTTGGGGGCAATAAGTTGACTTTGTATATAATATACAAATGGATGAAGACTATTGCTTGACATTGTGTAAGCTGCCCTGAGTCTTCGGAGAAGGGCAGGATATAAATGCAAAAAACAATTTAAGAGGCACAGCAGAAGGAATTGTTGTAGCTAGTTATGTGCCTTAACCAAGTCACCTGAACAGACTGCATTTATCCACGGGAGAATACACATTTTTGAAAACATATCTCTGGATCCGCGTAGAACCAAGACTGAGGTAGTCCTCATTAGTTCCCGAGGTCCTTCTTTTAGCCAGCATGGGCCCCTGAGCCCCCACGTAGCCTGTTATGAGTGCAGCATTAGTTGCAGCATGTTCATGTCGTAGGTACGCAGCCAAAAAACTTAATACGGTCCTTGGTTGTATAAACAGAGGCATAGAATCAAAGTCACGTGAAGTATTAGTCCCGTTTATAACTCCTTAGTAAGGCCACACCTGGAATACGGCATCCAGATTTGCTCACTACATTACAAAAAAGATGTTGAGACTTTGGAAAAAGTGCAGAGAAGAGCAACTAAATTGATGAAAAGTCCTGGAGACTAACACATCCAACATTTTCTTTAAAATTTCCAACACTGGAAATTTTAAAGAAAATGTTGGATAGCCATCTGTCTGAGATGATGTAGGGTTTCCTGCCTGGGCAGGGGGTTGGACTAGAAGGCCTCCAAGGTCCCTTCCAACTCTGTTGTTATTATTATTATTATTATTACATATGAAGAACGTTTGCAGAATTTGGGTGTGGCTAGTCTAAAGAAAAAAAGAATTGGGGGGGGGGACATGATAGCGGTATTCCAGTATTTGAGGGGCTGCCACAAAGAAGAGGGGGGTCAACTTATTCTCCAAAGCACCAGAGGGCAGGACAAGAAGCAATAGATGGAAACTAATCGAGGAGAGAAGCAATCTCGAATTAAGGAGAAACTTCCTAACTGTGAGGACAATTAACCAGTGGAACAGCTTGCCACCAGAAATGATGGGCGCTTCATCACTGGAATTTTTAAAGAAGAGACTGGACAGTCACCTGTCTGAAATGGTATAGGGTATCTTGCTTGAGGAGGGGGTGGGGCTAGAAGACCTCAAAGGTCCCTTCCAGCTCTTTTCTGATTGGAGAAAATTTTAACCCTCTTTCTTGGGTAGTGCACATTTAATATCCCACTAGGACCTGGCCATTTTATTACTCACCCTCCTTGCAGAGGTCTTCCAAGGGATTTGGCATACACATACATGCACACACAGAGAGAGAGAGAAACACAGAGAAACACAGAGAGAAAAACAGAGAAACAGAGAGAGAAACAGAGAGCAAAACACAGAGAGAGAAACAGAGAAAGAGAAACACACACAGAGAGAAACAGAAACTGAGAAATAGAGAAATAGAGAGAAAGAAGCAGAGAGTGAGAGAGAAACACACAGCGAGAGAAACAGAGAGAGAGAAACACACACAGAGAGAGAAACAGAGTGAGAGAGAAACACACACAGAGAGAAATAGAGAACGAGAGCGAGAAACAGAGTGAGAAAGAGAGAGAGAAATAGAGAACGAGAGCGAGAAACAGAGTGAGAAAGAGAGAAACAGAGAGAGAGAAAGAGAGAGAGAATGAGAGAAACAGAGAGAGAGAAACAGAGAGAAAGAGAGAAAGAAGCAGAGAATGAGAGAATGAGAGCGAGAAACAGTGAGAGAGAGAGAGAGAAACAGAGAGAGAGAAACAGAGAAAGAGAGAAATAGAGAATGAGAGCGAGAAACAGAGTGAGAGAGAGAGAGAGAAACACACAAACACACAGAAACAGAGAAACACACACACACACACAGAGAAACAGAGTGAGAGAGAAATACACACAGCGAAATAGAGAATGAGAGCGAGAAACAGAGTGAGAAAGAGAAAGAGAGAAACAGAGAGAAACACACACAGAGAGAGAAACAGAGTGAGAGAGAAACACACAGAGAGAAATAGAGAACGAAAGCGAGAAGCAGAGAGAAACAGTGAGAAAGAAAGAGAGAGAAAAACAGAGAGAGAGAAATAGAGAGAGAGAGAGAAACAGAGAGAGAGAAACACACACAGAGAGAAACAGAAATTGAGAAATAGAGAGAGAGAGAGAAAGAAGCAGAGAGTGAGAGAGAAACACACACAGAGAGAAACAGAGAGAGAGAAACAAACAGAGAGAGAAACGGAATGAGAAAGAAACAAGGAGAGAGAAACACACACAGAGAGAAATAGAGTACGAGAGCGAGAAACAGAGAGAAACAGAGAGAGAAAGAGAGAGAGAGAGAGAGAAACAGAGAGAGAGAGAAACAGAGAGAGAGAGAGAAACAGAGAAAGGGAGAGCCTTCACCCCAGCGGTGGAATTGCCATCTCTGGCAGAAATGTCCCCTCTCCGAGAAGGCCAACTCAAAGGTGAAAGGGTTTGCAAGCAAGTGACAAACCAGCTTTAGGCTTAATTAAACAGTCTCTACCTCCTCCCACCTTCCCCGTCCCTCCCTCCTTCCCTCCCTGGCTCGCTTGCTCTCTCCCCCTCCCGCCGGCTTCCTCCCTCTCCCCTCCCTCCCCCGTGTTTTATCATCCCTAATGAAGCAGTCTCTTCCATCCATCCTCCTGATTGCCAGGCCTTCTCCTTTGTTTGCTGGCACTCAGCCATGCAGCTCTGCTCTGACAGCCCAGCTCCCCTAATTAGCTCTGTTGTTCTTTTCCTCCGATGCTTCCCCGCCTTGCAAGTTCACGCGAAGTTCCCTCCGCAAACTTAATCCTTCCTTGCCTGCCATAAATTCGCCACTCTTAAGCCTCTTCTGGATTGACTGGAAGGACGGACGGACGGACAGATGGATGGGAGGGTGGGAACTCAGCCTTCTGGGCTGCACCGCCGCCTGGGTTCGGAGGCTTCTGGCACCCGACTCTGTCCATCCCATGGGGGGCAAGGGTGGGCTGCTGGGGGTTCGCAGAGGTTCGGAAGAACCTCTAGCTAAGATTCTGTGTAGTTCGGAGAACTCCCAAATCCCACTCCTGCCTGGCTCTGCCCACCCTGCCCCACCCTTCCCAGGAGTCCCCACAGGGCCCATTTTGGATGCAGGTAAGTGCAGGGCGTGCACGGAGGCTCGGGGAGGGCGAAAAAGGGGTCTACCGGAAGTTCAGGAAGAAGGCCTCCAGAAAGGCCTTCAGAGTCTGGGGAGGGCATTTTCACCCTCACGGAGGCTCGAGGAAAACCTCAAGAGCCCAGGGAGGGCAAAAACGCCCTCCCTCCCCGTCATCGTGCAGGAAGCCAACTAGGCCATGCCCACCATGGCCATGCCCACCCAGCAACTGAGCAGAGAACCCCTTGCTAAAAATTTTGAAGCCTACTCCTCCATGGGGGGGGGACATGACATTCAGTTTCTCTCCAGAGAACTCACGGATGCTCTCCTCCCTCTCTTCCTCCAGCCCTCATCCGTGGGGCCTGGGCCTGGATGTGGTCTTTGGGGGGACCTTGAATAGAACATTTCAGACCCAAGAAGGGCTCTTCCAAACCTGCCTAGACAGAGCCATGGTGGTGTGACCCACGTCCAAGTAGGTAGTAGTAAACTCAGTCAGTTTAAAAGCAAACAAACTTTATTAGAACAGCTGAGAAATGAGTTAATTCTCAGCTGTTCTAATAAAGTTTATTTGTCCAAACTAAATCAAAACAAATTCTTCCTAACACAATTCTTCAGTCTTATCACCAACCTTGGTCTAATTAGGCAAACTGCCAAAGGCTTTTCTTGGCAAAAGTTCAAAAGCAGAAGACGCCGACAAGAAATAAATGCAGCAAGACAAGGCTATCAGAATTGTTTTCCGGCAAAGAGCCCAAACGCCGTTGCTGGTCTTTTAAGCCTTATGGGAGGGGCCAATCATCTCATGGCCCTACTCCTCTCTCTTTGCTTTAGCTGCTCTTACCTTCTGGCAGCTCTTCTCATGCGTGCATTAGGAATAGGCTCCTCCTGTTCCTCTGCCTCACTACTGTCAGCCTCTGGACACTCCGGAGTCCACACATCACTCCCAGATAACCCTGTCCCCATCTCTGCCTCCGACACAGAGACCTCATCCGGGCCTTCCCCTGCCTCCAGGACTGGCCCATGTTCTTCCTCAGCCTCATCACTGTCAGACTCCGTTGCCAGCTCCGCAGGCTGCTGGCGGACTACAACACGTGGGTTTCTTGCAGCACAGACCAAAGGAGCTCCCTTTCCTTTGGCCAAGGACTCAACAGTCTCTCAAGAATTCCTCACCCCACCCCAGGTACGGGATGGGATTAAGGGGAAAGGGTCCATGATTTGGCTCTTTCAGATCAGCAGGTCCTACATTAGAGGAGCTGAAGAAGGTTTCAAGACACACAAACACACACACACACTCATGGCTTTCTGAGGATGACAAACGCAGGCGTATTTTTCTCGGTTTGCAAAAAAATTGTGCGATTTCTCAGTTGGCAAAAATTTTCTCGTTTCGCAAAAACGAGCTGGGCGTCCCCTCTCATCTCGCAACCATTGGGAAGTGGGCTTCAGCCCGTGTTGCCATCAGGGTCACCCCGCTAAGAGTTCTCATCCCTTGGGAAGGCAAATCGGGTGTCATCTCAGAATTTGGGTCTCCGGACCATTATCTACTTTGTGGGCGGTCCACGTGAAGACACCGACATTGTGATAGCCCATAGGATGACTCTATTTCCATGAAGCAGCAGAAAGAATTTTTGGGAGAACATTGGTGGAGAACATTGGCGTCCCCAAGCCCAACCCATTAAGGAGTCAAGTAGTAAGTAAGGTAGCAGTAGTAAGTAAGTAAGTAAGTAAGTAAGTAAGTAAGTAAGTAAGTAAGGGGACGCGGTGGCTCAGGGGCTAGGACATTGAGCTTGTCGATCAAAAGGTCGGCAGCTCAGCGGTTCGAATCCCTAGTGCTGCCGTGTAATGGGGTGAGCTCCCATTACTTGTCCCAGCTTCTGCCAACCTAGCAGTTTCAAAAGCACGTAAAAACGCAAGTAGAAAAAATAGGGACCACCTTTGGTGGGAAGGTAACAGCGTTCCGTGTGCCTTTGGCATTGAGTCATGCCGGCCACATGACCACGGAGACATCTTCGGACAGTGCTGGCTCTTCGGCTTTGAAACATAGATGAGCACCGCCCCCTAGAGTCGGGAACGACTAGCACGTATGTGCGAGGGGAACCTTTACCTTAGTAAGTAAGGTACACCTCCCTGCTTCATTTCATTTGACGGTTCAGAGAAGCTGCTCAAACCAAGCTAGGAGCTTCTTCTAGCCATTAAGACAAACAAGTTTCAATTCAATCAATCAGAATAGAGCTGGGAGGGACCTTGGAGGTCTTCTAGTCCAACCCCCTGCTCAAGCAGAACACCCTCTATCAGTGGTGAAATCCAATTTTTTTTTACTACTGGTTCTGTGGGCGTGGTTTGGTGGGCATGGCAGGGGAAGGATACTGCAAAATCTCCATTCCCTCCCCATTCTGAGGCCAGCCAGAAGTGGTATTTGCCAGTTCTCTGAACTACTCAAAATTTCCGCTACCGGTTCTCCAGAACCTGCTGGATTTCACCCCTGCCCTAGACCATTGCAAACAGGTGGCTGTCCAGTCTCTTCTTAAAAACCTCCAGTGATGAAGCACCCACAACTTCTGGTGGCAAGCTGTTCCACTGGTTCATTGTCCTCCCTGTTAGGAAGTTTCTCCTTAATTCCAGGTTGCTTCTCTCCTTGATGAGTTTTCCATCCATTGTTTCTTGCCCTCTGCCTTTTGGGGCTTTGGAGAATGAGTTGATTCCCCTCCTCTTCGTGGCAGCCCCTCAAATCTTGGAATCTGTCATGTCACCCTTGCTTTGTCATCCCTGGGGCACCAACTCACTTCTGGTTTCTCCTTGCTTAGCTCGGTGCAGTTGCTTCGATTCGCCCGAACTCTGAGTCATGCTGTGATTTTTCCCTTATTTTTGGTGTCCTACCTAAAGGGTGATGGAGGGTACAAGGAGATGTGGCATCCCCACCCACCCCCTCAATCTGGATTTGGAGAGGTCTCAGCTGTGTCCGTTAGCTGCAAGGGATCTTTATTTATTTTTATTTATTTTATTTGTCACAACTTGCCTTCGACAAGACCTAAGTTTAACTCATAGAATCCTCAAAGGGGCCTCTGTGGCTCAGACTGGTAAGACAGTCTGTTATTAACAGCAGCTGCTTGCAATTATTGCAGGTTCAAGCCCCACCAGGCCCAAGGTTGACTCAGCCTTCCATCCTTTATAAGGTAGGTAAAATGAGGACCCAGATTGTTGGGGGCAATAAGTTGACTGTATATAAATATACAAATAGGATGAAGACTATTGCTAACATAGTGTAAGCCGCCCTGAGTCTTCGGAGAAGGGCGGGATATAAATGCAAATAATAATAATAATAATCTATTGTAATGTCCTTCCTGTTAAAGACTACTTCAGCTTTAATTGCAATAATACAAGAGCAACCAATAGATTTAAACTTAACGTTAACCGCTTTAATCTAGATTGCAGAAAATATGACTTCTGTAACAGAATCATCAGTGCTTGGAATACTTTACCTGACTCTGTGGTCTCTTCCCATAATCCTAAAAGCTTTAACCAAAAACTTTCTACTATTGACCTCACCCCATTCCTAAGAGGACCATAAGGGGCGTGCATAAGCGCACAAACGTGCCTACCGTTCCTGTCCTATTGTTTTTCTTGTCTTCTTCCTATATATATTTATGCTTATACCTCCTAACA
The DNA here is from genome assembly GCF_028640845.1 of Ahaetulla prasina. Classification (NCBI taxonomy): domain Eukaryota; kingdom Metazoa; phylum Chordata; class Lepidosauria; order Squamata; family Colubridae; genus Ahaetulla; species Ahaetulla prasina. Next base: position 11,455,805 of record NC_080554.1, on the reverse strand, counting down.
TTTACTCATATATATGTTTATATACTATATAATCTTTTTGTATGATGTTGTGACAGAATAAATTAAAAAAACAGTATATATAAGCATAAGCATGAAAATAACTATATAATATATAAGCATATATATGAGCGTAAGTATGTAATAACTATATTAATTGGATATAACGAAAGGAAACAATAGGACAGGAACAGTAGGCACTTTTGTGCTCTTATGCACGCCCCTTACAGACCTTTTATGAGTGGGGTGAGGTCAGTAGTAGAGAGTTTTTGGTTAAAGCTTTGGGGATTTTGAGAAGAGACCGCAGAGTCAGATAGTGTGTTCCAAGCACTAATAACTCTGTTACAGAAGTCATATTTTCTGCAATCAAGATTGAAACGGTTAACATTGAGCTTAAATCTATTGTTTGCTCTTGTATTGTTATGATTGAAGCTGAAGTAGTCTTCAACAGGAAGGACATTGCAATAGATGATTCTATGAGTTAAACTTAGGTCTTGTCGAAGGCAGCAGAGTTCTAAGTTTTCTAAATTCAAGATTTCAAGTCTGGTGGCATAAGGTATTTTGTTGTATTCAGAGGAGTGGAGAACTCTTCTTGTAAAATATTTCTGGACGCGTTCAATTGTATTGATGTCTGAAATGTAGTATGGGTTCCAGACAGGCGAGCTGTATTCAAGAATTGGTCTAGCAAATGTTTTATAAGCTCTGGTTAGTAGTGTAGTGTTTCTGGAGAAGAAGCTACGTAAGATTAGATTTACAACTCTTAAAGCCTTTTTTGCGATGTAGTTGCAGTGGGCTTTGGCACTTAGATCATTGATCTAATCAATGATTAGATTATTATTTATATAATTATTAGATTAGAACCGAATCGCATGCCCACATACCTGATCGACGAAACCCAAAGTTGATCAAACGAGATGGATTCCTTTCCAAGGGATGGAAGATCTGACCTGCAGGGCTCTCTTCTAACATGACAAGAATGTCTTCCAGAAATGGAGGAGGAGTCTTTGAACACTGGGGCAAAGAGGAACGTTGCTCTTTTCCCTAATTCACGCGTGAGGCCAATTGCTTGAAGGCATCTCAGGCTGGTTTTGAGGTACCAACGGTAGCATTTAGGAGTTTGAAGGACTTCTTACAGCTCCAGCCAATGTTTCAATTGTGGGGGTTGTCTGCAAGGAAGAGGGATGCAATGGCTCAGCGGCTAAGACGCTGAGCTTGTCGATCGAAAGGTCGGCAGTTCAGCGGTTCGAATCCCTAATGCCGCGTAACAGGGGTGAGCTCCTGTTCCTTGTCCCAGCTTCTGCCAACCTAGCAGTTCGAAAGCAGGTAAAAAGAAAAGGCAAGTAGAAAAATAGGGACCACCCTTGGTGGGAAGGGAACAGCGTTCCGTGCGCCTTTGGCGTTGAGTCATGCCGGCTACATGACCATGGAGAACATCTTCGGACAGCGCTGGCTCTTCAGCTTTGAAACGGAGAGGAACACCGCCCTCTAGAGTCGGGAATGAATAGCACATATGTGCAAGGGGAACCTTTACCTGCAAGGAAGGTAAAGTAGGGAGACAGGAGCCTCATGAGTGTTGTGGCTGCCATTTTTACTGTTTGGTCCATACCCTGAAGATACCCTTAGTATCTTCTCCAGCTGAAGGAAAGCTGAAGTCCTACTCCAGCTGTCCTTCTCTCAAAGTCACCTGCTGCCAGTGCTGCTTCTACCTTAGCCTCCTGGCCAACAAGTGTCTTCCTTCTGCCCTCTAAATTTTTTCTATGTAGTGGCAGGCTTGCATTGCCTTAAAAAAAACAAACAGATTGGTTTCATGGGTTTGTGGTCCAGGAAGGGTATCTTTCCTCAGAAAGATTGCTCAATGGGTTTAGCAAAGGATTGGTACCATTTCCAGAAAAGTTACGGTGAGATCTTTGATTGGGGAAGGGTCAGTGGTGGGATTCAAATAATATAACAACCGGTTCTCTGCCTTAATGATTTCTTCCAATAACCAGTTCACCAAACTGCTCAGAAAGTTAACAACCGGTTCTCCCTAAGTGGTGAGAACTGGCTGAATCCCACCACTGGGAAGGGTGCACCGTCGTTAAACAAACCCATTGCTTGTTATTTTTGTTAGTTTTGCCATAAACCTTAGTAAGTGCTGGATTTTAAAAAATAAAAATAAAATAAAATGAGGTGGTTCCATGGCTAAGACGCTGAGCTTGTCGATCAGAAAAGGTCGGCAGTTCGGGGGTTCGAATCCCTAGTATAGATCTCCTGCGTGAGCAGGGGATTGGACTAGATGACCTCCAAGGTCCCTTCCAGCTCTGTTACTGTGACTTGCTAAGCACATCAGAATCACTGGTGCATCTCCACTTGGTGTCCAATAGGTTCGGCCGCCCAGACCCCAAGTTGTGCGAAGGCCCAAAGGCAATGTCGCTGTGGATGGTCGGAGGACTTCCGTCTCCAGCCCTGAACAGTGAGTATCCGAATCGCAGATTCCTCCTTCAGAAAAGCTTGATGGAACGCGATTGCCCTCTGGTGGTAGAAACCTGGAGGCTCTTTGTCCTGTGCTTCTCGGCACTTGGTCCCTACTTTCTCCTCTGATCATCACCCTTGCAAAGTGTTGGGTTAAAAATTGAGAAGTCCTCATGCACAAATAATAATAATAATAATTATTATTATTATTATTATTTACTTTATTCATTAAATATGAAACTCAGTCAACTGAACATTCAAAAATGCTTCACAAATACCATTGACTAATGCTAATGGTTGATACAGGTTGCTGCCAGTGTCCTAGGTATCAACCAAGTACCTTCTTGAGATATATGATGTTCCAAGTAGCACATTTTTTTGCAGTTCTGCTGGTGTTATTGCAGGAAGCTGCAATTTGTTGATGTATCTTATAAAATTCTTCTTCTTCCTCTTCCTCTTCCTCTTCTCCTTCTCCTTCTCCTCCTTCTCCTTCTCCTTCTCCTTCTTCTTCCTATTATTGTTGTTGTTGTTGTTGTTGTTGTTATTATATTTTCCACCCATTGAGTCCTTTATTATTATAATTATAATAATAATAAAGGACTCAATAGGTGAATAAAAAGGCCAAATTCAGGCTAAACATCTGGCTGCGTGGCCAACCATGTTAAACGAGACAGAAAAGTTTGCCCTAATAGGCCAGGATTTGGTCTACCATACAGTTTCACGAGGCCAACTGTAGAATATTCCTGCATTTTTCTCCGTCTGGTATCCCCTTGAATTTATTCTGCTATCGGTTGTCAGCTGGATTTTTTTTTTCTCCCCTCCTTTCTGGTGTTTTGAGATGGGAGAAGAGGGCAGTTCTGGTTGAAAGATGAAAAAAGAGCGAGAAAGTTGGGAGTTACCAATTCTTGCTTGGAAAATAAGACCACTGGATGAGTCAGACTCCCCCCCGCCCCCGTGCCGTGAATTTTACTACGATCCTCGCTGTTGTAGTTCCAACCAATTCCAAACTGTCAATTGCTCCTTAAGAGAGCGCAGAGGAACAGGTGGAGAAGATTTTGGTGGAAAGCCACAAATCACGTCTCCAAACAGAATATTTGAACGTCTCATGGATAAACATGCCAGCAATTTCCTGCAAGATGACTCATTATCCTAGGCAGAAGAGGCCACCGAGAAATATATTATTCAACTGGTCCTTATTGTATTTTGGTGGGGGGAGGTGAGAAAGAAATGGTCGAAGGCGTCCGTTTCCATCAGGGACAGGATGGTGGAGAAAAGATTTAACCTGTGTGGCTGCTTTCGAGGTGGGGGGGCTTCCTCCCGGTAGCTTCGTATTTGGTGTTTCCTGGACCACCCAACGTCGGCTCTGCGGGACAAGAGGCCCCCTCCCCACCTCTCTGCAGACCTTCAGAAGGCTCCGCGTTCGTTCGTTGTCCCACCCAACAAGGGACCAGGGGAAAGTCGCCGCTGGGTTCCTCCAGCGTGAAACAAACAAGGTTGGCTCGAGGGAATGGGGTGACAAACAGAGCGTTTTCCCTTGTGGCCTTCATTTTCAGGTGAGGGAGAACTTGGGTTGTTGCCAGGGGGGTGGGGAGGGGCGGTGTTAGGCTGAGTCTCCTTGTTGGGATTCCCAGAGGACGGTCGAGGAATCCCCCCAGGGTTTGTTTTTGTTTTTGTTTTGCAAAAGAAAAACAACGCATAACGATGTCCGTTAAAACATCGAGGTGGTGAGGCGGACCTCTCGAGGGTCTTCCTCCGCACAGATTCTCAAAAAAAAAAAATCAAAACGATATACAAACACTGCATCTACAGGGACACTCCTGGGGGTGGGTTCCTGGGGGTTCGGCAGGATGCGGGCAATCCTCTAGCCCAGGGGTCTCCAACCTTAGCAATTTGAAGACTTGTGGACTTCAGCTCCCAGAAGCTGGCTGAGGAACTCTGGGAGTTGAAGTCCACAAGTCTTCAAGTTGCCAAGTGGCCAAGATTGGAGACCCCTGCTCTAGCCAAGGATCGCCGCGGTTCAGTGAACCCTCAAATGCCACCCCTGGCTGGCCACGCCCACACCCACCCTGCCCCTCCCCACCCAGGTGTCTCCACGCAGCCCGTTCATCATTTCAAGTAAGTGCAGGGGCTGCGCGGAGGGCAAAAACCGGGCCTACCGGAGGTTCTGGAAGTCCAGAAATGGGCTTGTTTCCGGCTTCCGTACAGCCTCTGGAGCCCAGGGGAAGCTGTTTTCGCCCTCCCGGAGGCTCGAAGAAAGCCTCCGGAGCCTGGGGAGGGCGAAAAAACGGGCCTCCCGCCATGGTGCAGGCAGCCAACTAGGCCACGCCCATCCAGCAACGGGGCAGCCAACCCATTGCTAAAGGATCTGAAGCCCACCTGTGAAACCCTCCCAGATCCTTGGACCATCCAAGGGTAGGATCTAGATCAGGTTTCTCTTCCTTGCCCCTCCTGAAAGGGCCCCAACTTGATTTCAGGGGACCCAAGCAGTTGCTCTGATAATATCCTGTCCCTTTTGGTCTTAGGGAGGTGTTCTGTCCTCCCTCACCTCTGTCCGAGTGATGGCTTAATTAGCCGGCACTATCAGCTCTGGCAGCAGAATAGCCAGCGTCTGCCAAGAGTCTCCGTTATCTTCCACAATGCTGGTGAGTCACCCAGGAACAAACGTCAGCTCAATCAGTGGATTTGCCTGTTACAAAGAGACACAGCAGCTGTGGGGTGTGGCTCCATGACTCAGCACTTCCTAGGCCTGCCCCACCCTTGCTTCTGTTGTTCCCTCCTCTCCTGCCTACAAAACCTAGGGTCCAGCCAGGCCTGATTGCCATCAGCTGGGTTTGCAGGCAGGCCTGGGGGGGGAAGAGTCAGGGGATGGAGGCCTCGTTATCTCTTCCACCTGGCCTGTTTCTGGCTCCTGAAGCTAAGCCAGGGAAGCCGGTGCTCCCGAGGTAAGTCCTGACGGCCCTTCCCCCTCACTGTCCAAGTCACTTTCTGGCAGCAGGCCCAGCTCGGGGGGCGCAGACACAACAGGAGGTTTCCTCTGCATGGTTGCAGTGGGAGTTTCCAGGGGCTGCTTCTCCAGAGCTTGAAAGTCCATCACCCTTTTTTTCTAGACTCCCACATGCACCTCAAACATCCTTTCCATGCTCTCTGGTTCACAGAAGTCAGCTGATGCCTTCAGAGGCCAACCTTCCTTTTTAGCCTCTGGAGAAGGTGTCCGGAGATGGGACAGAAACTCCTTGCTGTGCTCTGGTGGTGGGTCTAGAGCAGTGGTGAAATGCTACTGGTTCACACCGGTTCGGGCGAACCGGTAGTGATAAAAGCTACCAGTTCGAGCGAATCGGTACTAAAAAAAAAAAAAAAAGCTAGTGGTTCATCCCAACCGGTATTTCCGACGATCAGCTGTGCCACGCGATTTATATTCGCAGGAAATCTTTCTTTCTAGCGAATCTAAATGGCGCAGCGCAGCTGTTTCCCTCCCCCCACCCGGCCCGCTGTTCTACTTACCTTGTTAAGCCTCCTTTTTCTGCGCGAACTGTGTATGCACTGCATTTGGCGCACACTGCACATGTGCGCGCAGCATGCTTTTGGCATGCACCGCGCATGCGCGGCCAGCAAACCGGGTGGCAGTCCGCTGAGGATTTCACCACTGATCTAGAAATGTTTTGTTGGTGCAGGAAGCGTCTCTGTGCCTCTCCCTGTTGTGCCTCGTCTGCTTTCCCCGCAGCCAGGCCCGTCTTATCTGCTTCCGAATGCTGAGGAATGTCCTAGCATGCCTCCTGGCCCCAGCCCTGACTCCATGCCCAGGCAAGCCGAAGAAGAAGAAGTGCCTCCAGCCCCCAGCCCTGGCTCCATGCCCAGGCAAACGGAGCAACTAGACCCCTCCCCCACAGCATGTGAGCCTGAGGAAGGTCAATTACCAACAGCTGCAGACTGGAGTGACCCTTGCTTCAGGAGAATTGATAAGCGCCGTCAACAGAAGGAAGGGAGGGGCAGGCCTGGATAAGTGCTGAGTCATGGAGCCACACCCCATGGCCTATATAAAGGATCTGCTTTCTGGCATTCTCTGAGTCAGGCAAAGTCATGGCTTAGGACCGGGATACCTTCGAGACCGCCTTCTGCCACCGATTGCCTCCCAACGACCTGTGCGCTCCCACAGAGTGGGCCTCCTCAGGGTGCCGTCGACCAAACAATGTAGGTTGGCGGCCCCCAGGGGGAGGGCCTTCTCTGTGGCGGCACCAGCCCTGTGGAACGAGCTTCCTCCAGGATTACGACAACTACCCGACCTCCGGACCTTCAGACGTGAACTGAAGACTCTATTATTTCAGCGTGCGGGACTAGCCTAAGATAAAATGTTTTAGCATATTTTAATGGGGTTTTTATTGGTTTCTATTGTTTTAGTGATCAGGCCATGATAATATTTAGTTTTAACTGGGTCTTAATGTTTATTTATGATATTGTTTTAATATGCCTGTGAACCGCCCTGAGTCCTACGGGAGATGGTGCGGTATATAAGTTTGATTAATAAATAAAATAAATAAAAAAGTCTACCTTATCTTGCTGAAGTCACTTTCTGGTCTCCTGCCTGCCTTGAGAACTTTGCTAGGACTTTGGCAGAGCTGCAGAGGCACGCCTGATTCGGATTTCCCTGACCCGGCCGTCAGCGGAGGAGTGGGACACGACACTCCCCATCCTTCTTCAAAAGCTGCCTGTTGAGTTGCCTCCCCCCGCCGCCCCCTGCCGTTTCTTGGTGAGGAAGGACGCCGTCTCTGCACTTCTCTTGAGGTTCTCCTTGAACATTCTTCTAAGTTCTAGACCAGTGGTAGTCAACCTGGTCCCTACCGCCCACTAGTGGGCGTTCCACCTTTCATGGTGGACTGCAGGGGTTTTGTCCGATACCGAAGCACTTTCCTTTTTTTTTTATTTAATTGACTTTTTTAAAAAAAATTCATAGCATTATTTAAAAACATTTTCATAAGGTTTTCATAAAATTCCCCATGACAATTAAAATTTCTGAAAATATACTATTTGTATCGCCCGCGCATAAGTTTAGTTCGCGTTACGTAAGTGAAACTAAATGGCGCTATAGTGCGACCGCAAACAAAAGAGCCTCGCCCCAGAATAGCTCACGCATCTCCCCCCACACCACCCAGTTGTAACAGACAAGCAGAGCTGGTAGCCGGCGCCCGCCCCCAACACAATCCACAATGCGCGAGAGGCATGCACAGACGATGATACACGGTGCATTACTGTGGAACCGGTGGGCGGTTAGAAAATTTTACTACTAACAGAGATACAAAAGTGGGCGGTAGGTATAAAAAGGTTGACTACCCCTGTTCTAGACTCAAGAGCCTGAAGGATACCCCACATGCCCTGTCTCATTTCTCAGGAGGGTTTCAAGGCACGTTCCCTAGCTATAGCAAGGTTTGTCCCCAGGGTCAAGAGTTTGCAGGAAGTAGGACTCAGGTTCCTGCCTGCTTGGCTCACCCCCAGCTCCTGTTTTGGTCTCGTCTTTCTCCAGGTGGGGGCTGGCTGGACCGCGGTGCCACCTGGGTGGTCAGGCCTTAAGGGAGAGGGCGGGGCTTTGGCTTGACAGCCCAGCCCCCTTTTTCCGAGGAAGGGGACCAATTTTGGATCAGCAGATCTAAAGGTGACGGTCACCAAAGGCTACTGCTCGTACCCACCAAACGCTCACTCAGAAACAGCTCTCCTTTGCAGGAGCAGCCTTTTCCTGCCAAAAACTCTTGTCTTTGAATGCCTACCCCAACTGTTAGCCCACTATTTCTTCGCTATTTTCTCTCTGTCTCTCTCTCTCCTCTTTCTCTCTCCCTCTTTTCTCTCCCTCCCTCTCCTCTTTCTCTCCTCTTTCTCTCTCCCTCTCTCCCTCCCTCTCCTCTCTTTCTCTCTCTCTCTCCTTCCCTCTCCTCTCTCTCTCTCTCTCTCTCCTCTCTCTCTCTCTCTTTCTCTCTCTCCTTTCTCTCTTCTCTCTCCCTCCCTCTCTCTTCTCTCTCCTCTTTCTCTGCCTTTCTCTCTTCTCTCTCTCCCTCCCTCCCTTTCTCCCTCCCTCCCTCTCCTTTCTTTCTCTCTCTCTCCTCTTTCTCTCTCCCTCCCTCCCTCCCTCCCTTTCTCTCTTTCTTTCTCCTCTCTTTCTCTCTCTCTCTCCTTTTTCTCTCTTCCATCTCCCCCCCTCCCTCCCTCTCTCTCCCCTTTTCTTTCCCCCAACTCCTCCCTCTCATTTATCTGTCTTAAGTACATTTAGGTGTCAATTAAATTTGAAATATCTACATTTGTCAGCTCTTGGTTTTTGGCCAGCCAGGAGATGGCTGTGGATTTGTCCAAGCATCCTGACATATGGGGGGGGGAACAGGGTGGGGAGGGGGGTTGGAAGCCCCCGAAATGCAGATTGTCCTCATTAAAAAACCGATGCGCCGATTCTCCGAACGGGAGACAGAGCCGCCGCGGAACACATCCGCGGCTTTATGGTGCCGTGTTTCTGACATGATATTTAAAAAGGAACAGCTACGGGCTGTCACGGCTGTCAGGCGCCAGCACTAACCGGAGACACGTTAAACTAAACATTAGAAGGAGATCAGCAAGCCATCTGCACGGGAGCTTCGGGGGGAAAGACAAGGGCCGTTGCAGCCTTGCAGCCGTGCCGAGCTTCGGGTTTGACGGACAGGCTGCCGTTCCAGCCCCGGGCCCAACCACCTTTCCGCGAAGACAGCTCTTTGTGTGCCAAACATGAGCCGGTGGCGGGTGGCAGCCGCTGGGAGAGGAAGCACCGAATTGGGTTAATGAGGGAAGAGGCTCGGCTGCTTCCAGCGAAGGTGGTGGTGAGGGGAATAGACCTGGATATTTTTCAGCATGCCTCATTCCAGCTCTTCGGCAAAATTGTGGGTCTCGCCCAAATGCAAACCCCCCCGGTTCAGCAGGAATGCTTTCAGATGAACAGAGTTGGAAGGGACCCTGGAGGTCATCTAGTCCAACCCCCTCCCCGCCACCCAAGCAGGAGACCTTACGCCCCTGATGGCGAATCTATGGCCATGTGCGCGTTGCATTTTGGGGGGTTTGGGCGCACGCATGTGTGTGTTCACATGAGCGCGTGCTTTAAGCACTCAGTCTTGACAAAGTTAGCCATCACCGCCCTACGCCATTTCTGACCGATGGCAATCTAGTCTCTTCTCTTTTTTTTTTTTTACATGCCTCCTCCTCCCTCCACCCCCCACCCTCTCCCCTCCACCCCCCTTTCACCCTCCTCCCCCGGACTTCCCAGAGCAAAATACAGGGTATAACATCTAATAATCATAAGCTCAATTACGCTAACTATTCATAAACTCCGATCCCTCCCATAGAACCATAACTCCCTTTTCCCATGCACAAAACAAAAATATATACAGATACAATTATTACTTTCTATTCATTCATAAGCTATTTGATACTTTTTAGTCTGATATTTATTTTGAACATAATCAATCCACCTTCCCCATTCCAATATATATCTTTCTTGTGAGTGATCTTTCAAGTACGCTGAAATTTTTGCCATTTCCGCTAAGTTCGTTACTTTTAAAGTCCATTCTTCAATAGTAGGCAAATGTTCCTTCTTCCAATGTTGCGCCACCAATAGTCTGGCTGCTGATATTAAATTTAGAATTAATTTAGTCCCTATTGACGTACAGTCCGTGATTATACCCAAAAGAAACAGTTGCGGGGTAAACCTTATCTCCTTTTTCAAAATATTTTGCATAATCCAGTCCAGTCTCTTCTTGAAAGCTTCCAGGGATGAAGCTCTCAGAACTTCCGAAGGCAAGCTGTATGCGTTGGGTGGAGTTGTGTGTACTGGTCCTTAGCGAAAGGAGAATTAGACAACGTACAACGAGATTGGACAACCGTTTGTCTGAAATGGGATAGGGTTCCCTGCCTGAGAACAGGGGTCCTCCAACCTTAGCAACTTTAAGCCTGGTGGACTTCAACTCCCAGAATTCCCCAGCCAGCTTTGGGAGTTGAAGTCCTCCAGGCTTAAAGTTGCCAAGGTTGGAGACCCCTGGACTAGAAGACCTTCCAAGGTCCCTTCCAACTCTGTTATTCTGTTAGTCCTCGACTTACCACCGTTCAAAATCACAACGGCATTGAAAAAAGTGACTTACGACCGTGTTCCACAACCTTTCCAGCATCCCCATGATCAAAATTCGGACGCTTGCCAATTGGCTCATACTTACGACCGTCGCTGTGTCCCAATCCCGTGCTCCCCTTTTGCGAGCGAAGTCAGTGGGGAAGCCAAATTCATTTCACGACCGTGTCCTTCACTTTACAACCCCAGTGAATTCACTTAACAACCCTGGCGAGAAAAGTCTTACGTGAAAACTCACGTAAGAAATCTCTCACTTAGCAACCCGAAATGTCGTGCTCAAATGTGGTCGTAAGACGAGAACTGCCTGTAGTTGCCACTTTGTGAAGTGGTTGGGGGGTTTTCTTTTATGTTTCTTTTTTTAATGGATCGGTCGGTGCTCCTGGGAATTTGCAAACGGCAGCTCTTGAAAGAATATACCCGCATGCCAATTCGTCTTTTATCTTTGGGCCTAAAAGACAACCTCCGTTTCAAGAAGAGACTGGACTGGCGTCTGTCAGAAATGACGTAGGGCAGGGATCTCCAGCCTGGGTAACTTTAAGGCTGGCAGACTTCAACTCCCAGAATTCCTCTGGGAAAGCTGGCTGAGGAATTCTGAGCAAAGCTGGCTACTGGATTGGGAGTTGAAGTCCACCAGTCTTCCGAGTTGCCAAGGTTGAAGACCCCTGAGTTAGTGGATGTGTCACGACCGTCTAAATAGCATACCAAGAGGACCTGGTAAAGACAAGGATGTCGTGTCCCACTCCTCCGTTGACGGCTGGGTCAGGGAAATCCGAATCAGACGTGCCTCTGCAGCTCTGCCAAAGTCTTAGCAAAGTTCTCAAGGCAGGCAGGAGACCAGAAAGTGACTTCAGCAAGATATGTTAGACTTTGCCTGATTCAGAGAATGCCAGAAAGCAGGTCCTTTATATAGGCCATGGGGTGTGGCTCCATGACTCAGCACTTATTCAGGCCTGCCCCTCCCTTCCTTCTGTCGCCACCGCCTATCAATTCTTCTGAAGCGAGAGTCACTCCAGTCTGCAGCTGTTGGCAATTGACCTTCCTCAGGCTCACATGCTGTGGGGGAGGGGGAGGGGTCTAGTTGCTCCATTTGCCTGGGCATGGAGCCAGAGCTGGGGGCTGGAGGTACTTCTTCCTCCTCAGCCTGTCTGGGCATGGAGCCAGGGCTGGGGCCGGGAGGCATACTAGGACATTCCCCAGCGTTCGGAAGCAGATAAGAAGGCCCCGGCTGCGGTGAAAGCGGACGAGACACAACAAAGGACTGGGGGCGACATGGTAGTGAGTGGGAAACCTGGTTGACCTGCCACGTCTTCCAATATCTGAGGGGCTACCACAAAAAAGAGGGGGTCAACTTAAGGCTTAAAGTTGTCAAGGTTGGAGACCCCTGATGTAGGGCAGGGGTGTGTCAAACTGGATTTCTTCAAGGGCTGAATCAACACTGAAGTTCTCTGCGGGCCGGCGGGAGGAGGGCAGTGGGGAGCGGGGAGCACCCTGCCTCTCGCAGCACCCTGCCGGCCAAAATGGGGTGTGGGGGGGTCTGCATGCTGCCCCCCTATGCCTCATTTTCACCCTCGTGCAGCAGTCTGCTGACCGGTTTTGGGCTGTTTCTGGAGCTGTTTTCGGCCCATTTTTTGGCCCATTTTTTGGCCCACTCTCAGCCGCCAGGAGGCCATGGAGGATGAAAATGAGGCACGGGGCTCCCCTTGAAGAGCACTCGGAGACTCCAGTTAGTCCAGAATGCGGCTGCGCGGGTTATTGAGGGAGCAGTTCGGAGCTCCCATGTAACACCTATCTGTTGTGTCTTGTCCGCTCTCACCGCAGCCGGGGTCTTCTTTTTTTTTTTTTTTTTTTGTTTACATTTATACCCCGCCCTTCTCCGAAGACTCAGGGCGGCTTACAGTGTATAAGGCAATAGTCTCATTCTATTTGTATATTTTTACAAAGTCAACTTATTGCCCCCCCAACAATCTGGGTCCTCATTTTACCTACCTTATAAAGGATGGAAGGCTGAGTCAACCTTGGGCCGGGCTTGAACCTGCAGTAATTGCAGGCTTCTGTGTTCTTAATAACAGGCCTTACCAGGCTGAGCTATCCGGCCCCTTCTTATCTGCTTCCGAACGCTGAAGAATGTCCTAGTATGCCTCCCGGCCCCAGCCCTGGCTCCATGCCCAGACAGTCTGAAGAGGAAGAAATACCTCCAGCCCCCAGCTCTGGCTCCATGCCCAGGCAAACGGAGCAACTAGATCCCTCCCCCTCCTCCACAGCATGTGAGCCTGAGGAAGGTCTATTACCAACAGCTGCCGACTGGAGTGACCCTCGCGTCAGAAGACTTGATAGGCGGAGGCAACAGAAGGAAGGGAGGGGCAGGCCTGGATAAGTGCTGAGTCATGGAGCCACACCCCATGGCCTATATAAAGGATCTGCTTTCTGGCATTCTCTGAGTCAGGCAAAGTCTAAACATATCTTGCTGAAGTCACTTTCTGGTCTCCTGCCTGCCCTGAGGACTTTGCTAGGACTTTGGCAGAGCTGCAGAGGCACACCTGATTCGGATTTCCCTGACCCGGCCGTCAGCGGAGGAGTGGGACACGACACTATCCTGCGCAGACTGCACTGGCTACCTGTTGTTTTCCGGGTGCGCTTCAAGGTATTGGTTACCACCTTCAAAGCGCTCCATGGCTTAGGACCGGGATACCTACGGGACCGTCTACTGCCGTCTTCTATCTCCCAGCGACCGGTGCGTTCCCACAGAGAGGGACTCCTTAGGGTGCCGTCAGCCAAACAATGTCGACTGGCGGCCCCCAGGGGGAGGGCCTTCTCTGTAGGGGCTCCTACCCTGTGGAACGAGCTTCCCCCTGGACATCGACAATTGCCTGACCTTAGGACCTTTCGCCGCGAACTTAAAACCTATTTATTTCGTATTGCTGGACTGGCTTGATTTTTAAAATTTTAATTTGATTTAATGGGTTTTAAATTTCTGTAATTTTATAGGGTGTAATTATATTTTAAATTTTTGGTCAATTGAATAAGTTTTTTAAGGGTTGTTCTTAATATTGTATGTGTTTGTTTTTTGTATTTTGTTTGGTTGTTCACCGCCCTGAGTCCTTCGGGAGAAGGGCGGTATACAAATTAAATTATTATGATTATGATTATGATTATGATTATGATTATTATGATGATGATGATGATGATGATGATGATGATGATGATGATGATGATTATGATTATGATTATGATTATGATTATTACGAGAGAGAGCACACAGTCCATTTTAGCCGCCAGAGGCGTCCCTGGCACATCCTTTGGTATTTTTGAGGCTGGCCCCGCGAGCCAGATTTAAGCACCTCACTGGCCGGATCCGCATTGAGTTTGACACCCCTGGTGTAGGGTCTCCTGCTTGGGCCTCCACCCCGGGGGTGGGGGGTTGGAACTAGATGACCTACAAGGTCCCTTCCAATTCTTGTCAATCTGTTAAATCCGATGAGAGATTCTTCGGGTCAAAATCCCGAGGCTTTCCAGAGTTGGAGAGCTGAAAAATCCTTTCTCTTCGAACGTTGAACTTCTGTGCTTTGGCCTCCTTTTCCCTCCGCAGGTTTGGTCCGGCGATATATATATATATACATATATAAAATCTTTTCTCTTCCTCTTCCCTGTCTCCTTCAGCCTGGTCAAGCCCACACGCCACTATACGGTCTTCCTGTTGGAGGATTCCTCGGGCGATGAGCTTCCTCAGGAAGATGGGCCTGCCTCTGCCTTCTCTGAGAGCTTTCTCTTCTCTGCTCCTTTTGAATGGTGTCTATCTTGACTATTGCTATCGCTCGCCTGCTTCCTTGCCTTCCTCGGCGCCCTTTGCTGACCCATCAGTCTTTCCCTTGCTTTGAGGCTTCTGTGGCAAGTGTCATTTCAGTGTGCGTGCATGTTCCCCGCATTATATATCTCCCCTGGCAACAAGCAAACGCATTGTGGTTCCGAACCAAGGAGGACCGAGTTTCGCTTCTCGTCCTACGCTGGCTTGGATTGGCACTGGGTTTTCCTGCCTCTGCCTGACTCTCTTGCCCATCCTTAGCCACCCTGAAGGTGAATAGCCATCTGCAAGCAGAAAGCCACCGGGAGATAGCCATAGCCCTTAGACTTATATACCTTAGACTTATATACCTCTCTAAGCGGTTTACAGAGTCAGTCTCCTGCCCCCAACAATCTGGGTCCTCATTTTACCCACCTTGGAAGGATGGAAGACAACCTTGAGCCGGTCAGGATCGAACTGCTGGCAGTGGGCAGAGTTAGCCTTCAGTACTGCATTTTAATCACTGTGCCGCCATGGCTCGTAGGTAGGTAGGTAGGTAGGTAGGTAGGTAGGTAGGTAGGTAGATAGATAGATAGATAGATAGATAGATAGATAGATAGATAGATAGATAGATAGATAGATAGATAGATAGATAGATAGATGATAGATAGATAGATGATAGATAGATAGATAGATAGATAGATAGATAGATAGATAGATAGATAGATAGATAGATAGATAGATAGATAGATAGATAGATAGATAGATAGATAGCATGAGCAGTAGGACTTATATGCCGCCTTATAGTGCTTTATAGCCCTCTCTAAGTGGTTTACAGTCAGCCTTTTGCCCCCCAACAATCTGGGTCCTCCTTTTATCCACCTCAGAAGAATGGAAGGCTGAGTCAACCTTGAGCCTGGTGAGATTTGAACTGCCAAACTGCAGGCGGTTGGCACAGCAGAAGTAGCCTGCAGTACTGCACTCTAACCACTGCGCCACCGTGGCTCGTAGTTGGACCTGGGTGAGGCATGGAGAGGCCTGGGAAGGACCAAGGGAGAAGAAGGCAAGCCTCATCATCTGTGCCCGGAAGGGAGTCCACCCCTTCTTTGAGCGGGTAGGTTGAAGTGCGGTCAGGTTGAAGTAGGGATTTGCTCTAAGGTGGTTAGAAGCCTCTCCAGGAAAAACGGACAGCAGAGAATTCGAAACTCGTCTTGAGTATCAATGCCCATCTGGCTCTAGTAGGACACCCTGCCGGGGGTGGGCTTCAAAAATGTTAGCAAGGTGTTAAGAGTAATCTGGGTTCACAACCAAGGTTGTGGACTGTTGAGCAGAGTACCCTACGCATAAAAACGACTGAGACTGGTTGTATACAATAACAGTCACTTACAGACAAACTGGGGTTTGATATTCCTTTACTTTTAGAGAACAGGCAAAGTCATAGTCCAAAAACAATTCCAGGTCATACACATATAAAGTCAGTCAGTCAGGGATGTTACAAATATCAAGGCTTCTTATCAACGTAGACTTGCACAACAAACAAGGTCTTCTTTCAGTTCGGCAAAACACAGTTCAATTCACAACAGTCAGTATCTTGAGGAATCAGTAACTAGCCATGATCAAGCAACGAGCATAAAGCTCAAATATACAGTTGCAGCATGTCATCAGGTTACAGTGCTGAAGCGCCCCGTGTAGATTCCCCACAAGCCATCATTTAGTAGTCCTTTTATACATTGGCTACAGAGCTCAACCAATCAGGATGCTTGCATGATGCAGCACAGCCTTATAGCAATATCATGCCTTTCTACAAACATACATAGTTAGTTTTTATATTGCCTGGCCAACTAGTTAGGCAAATAACAATTTTCCTGACACAAGGGGTTCTCTGCCTGGTTGCTGGGTGGGCGTGGCCATAGTGGGCGTGACCTAGTCGGCCTCCTGCACCATGGTGGGGGGGACATTTTTGCCCTCCCTGGGCTCCGGAGGATTTCCTCAAGCCTCCAGGAGGGCAAAAATGGCCTCTCCAGGCTCTGGAGGCTGGAAATGGGCCCGTTTCTTCCCAAACTTCCAGTAGGCCTGAGTCTCCAGTAGGCCCGAGCCTCCGCACACACCCTGAACTTACCTGCACCCAAAACAGGCCATCTGGGGACTCCTGGGAGGGCAGGGGAGGGCAGGGCAGGGCCAGCCAGGACTAGGATTTGGGGGTTCTCCAAACTGCACAGAATCTTAGCTAGAGGTTTTCCCGCATCCCTGAGAATCCCCAGCAGCCCCACCCCTGCACCCTGCCCTAATGCACGTGGGAATCCAAACCATTGTGTGACTTAAGCCTCAAAACTCATTATTGTCCCAACCACATCGCCTCCTCTAACAGAAAGCACGGAGCAATTCTCTACTCGTGAACTATCCATGAGTTGAGGTGTTGGACAGAGGTGGACAAAGCTCCCCGCCCAGCTCTTTTCTACTGTCTTTATTGGTGTTTCCTTCCATCTCAAGTCTTGTTTTGAATGCCAGTCAAAAACCACCCTGGGAGATTGTGTGAGTTGGGGTGTGTGTTTTAATTGGATTTGTCTTGCACTGCCATCCCCTAACATAGGCATGAGATGTGAGTCCCAGGGTTTGAAGCCTCGTTTGCTCCCTGCTCAGTCCCGTCTTCCTCCTAACGGACCATGGTGCTCCTTCGTGGAGGAGATATTGTTTTAAGAAATTGTGGATTGCTTAAGGATTCAAGAATGCAAGATTCACCAGGGATGGTCTGTGCAGAGTCATCTCGAGCCATCTGGAGACCTTTCCTCATGGTCCTTCAGAGGCCCTGCATGACTTTCTTGCTCGGTCGGTTGTCCTCTTGGATCCAGGAAGCCCATGTCTCATTTTGGTCACATCCTTACTTCATGGCACATTGGAGAGGAATCCTTTGGACCTCCTAGGTCTTCCTCAAAGTCCTGGTGTCTCATGCTGGCTAAGATTTTCCCCTCTGTTTGCCTTGACCGCACTTCTCCTTTTGTTGCGTTGGTTTTGCTGTGAGAAAATGCATGCTTGATGTCATCCATCTCGAGCTGGGCTGTGTCTTATTTTGTGTTGAAAGCACACAAAACCCCCAGCAGGACGCTAACATAGTTTTGTGGTGTACGCAATGGAACCCTTGCTGAGCTTCCTCAAGTCTTCATTGGTGTGGCCTTTGCCAAATAGAGGACCTTGTGGCCACATTTCTGTGGGGCTATCAGGCTGTCCTTAAGAGCCTCAGCTCCCAGCTGGGAGATAATGTGGAGTTGTCACTCATCGCACATCCATCAGCTCCTTCTGGCTTTCTGTGACCATGAAGGATTTGGGTAGATTTCTCCAGAGGGATCCTGTCCCCTGAACAACCAATTGTTTTCCTTCTGACAGGCCTCAGCCGTATCGAGCACTGAAGGAATCCGACAGTGGCGACGGAGAAGAAGGCATCAGTCCCGAGAGATTCCAAGATGACAACCAGGTTGACCCAACCACCCCAGAAAGCCCTGCAGATATCAGTCTTCTGGAGGACATTTTTACAGGACTGGAGGTGGCAACACAACCACAACCGCTCAGCCAAGCCAGGAGTTTAGAAGATCTGAGGATTTCCAAAGAGGAAGTAGAAGACCAACAATGCTCCTTTGATTATCAGGTATGGGACTTGAGTGGGTGGGGATGGCTGAAAATATCTGAGCTGCTGCTACAGATGGTCCTTGACTTCCAACCATAATTGGAACTGGATTTCTGGTTGTAAGTTGTGGAGGCCCCCACGTTTTTACGATTTTCCATAAAACACTTGTTCCATGTCCTTCTTAATTCTCAAGGGTCATTAAGTCACTGGTTGTAAATTGGGGATTATCTGTAGCGGTGGGATTTAGAGAGGGGCATATTTGCTGATGAGAAAGCCAGATGGACGAGATAAGGTGCGGCGATAGCGTGGGAAGTCGTGAAGAACTTACAAGGGGCATCTTGAAGTCTCGATAGGGCAGGAGACCAACCAAAGGAGGAGAATCTAAGGGTGATTCCAGGAACAATTTCCCCACATGGATTTTGAGGAAATGGGAGGAAGGTCCCCCAGTTGGCACAAAAGGAACAATGGTTCCTCCTAGTGCAGGGGTGTCAAACTCAATACCAGGGGCCCAGATCTGGCCCATGGGGTGCTTAAATCTGACCTGTGGTGCCTGCCTGGAAATATCAAAGGACCAGCCCATTTTTGGCCTCCCCAGCCTCTAGCAGCACTCTGGCGGTCAAAAATGGGCCCCAGGGAGCCACCACGGGCCCCCCGCATGCAGGTGATGCATGTGGCACTGCCAGGTGAAAACGGGCCACACAGAGGCACCGTGGAGTGACCACGCAGCCCATTTTCGGTCTCCCCAGCCTCCAGCAGCACTGCCAGGCGAGAATGGGCTGCACGGAGGCACCACAGGGCCCCTGCGTGGAGGTACGGAGGTGCCCCTGCAGGGCCTGTTTTTGGCTTCCCTGGCCTCCAGCAGCACTGCCAGCTGAAAACGGGCCATGCGGAGGGCCTTCAGGACCTCCATTCAGCCCATTTTCAGCCCCCCTGGCTTCCAGCAGCACTCAGCTGATCGAAAACGTTTTTGGCCGACAGAGTGCTGCAGGATGCATCTGTCCCATCTCACACACACACCCGCTCCCCGCCTCTGCCAGCCCGGAAAGGGAACTCCAATGCTAATCCGGCCCTCGAAGAAATCCAGTTTGACACCCCTTCCATAGTGGGAGGTAGTGTCGTGTCCCACTCCCCCTCCGACGACCGGGTCTAAGAAGTCCGTATCAAGTGTGGCCACGAAGCCTCTGCAGCTTTGCCAAATTCCTTTCAGATTTCTCAGGGCAGGCAAGAATCCAAGTTGTGACTTCAGCAAACTAAATGAGACTTTGCTTGACTCAAAGTTGCTTGACTCAAGCTGGTCCTTTATATAGGCCATGGGGTGTGGCTCCATGACTCAGCACTTATCCAGGCCTGCCCCTCCCTTCCTTCTGCTGATGTCACCTCTCAGATCTCTGGAAGCAGGGATCCTCCCACTGTGAATTCTCTTCAGCTGGCTCTGCTGTTGGTAATTCCAGCACGTGGCTGGCTCCCTGCTCATACGCTGTAGGAGTGAGGTTTGTTTGTTCATTCCTGACATCCTGTCCGGGCATGGGGCCAGGGCTGGGGGCTGGAGGCATGACAGGCCATTCATCTTCATTATCAGACTCAGAATCTGATAGCAGGCCCGGGAGGGGATGGGAGGGGCCCGGCTGAGGAGAGGAGGGAGGACGAGACACAACAGGTAGTCTCAGATCTGGAGAGTCAGTTAGAAAGGAGAAGAACAGCCCACAAGGTTTGGAGAAAGACACCCCATGATTTTTCTGTTCTCCGACAGCGGATGGACCTTGGTTTTGCTGAGAAGAGCTGGACCACCCCAGGGATGAAGCTTTCTCACCCTTATAAGCAGTTCTGGGGCCTAGGCCATGACGACATGGCCCTTTCTACGAAGTACTCCCCCAAATCTCCAGAGAGACCACTGAGAAACGTCCCTCCTGTCCCGAGGAGACCTCAAAGCAGAGACGCCATTCTGGACCTTCCCGAGAAGGATGTTGGGAGTTCTCCTGCTGCCCAAGGAAATATCACCATCCCGCGGCCACAGGGAAGGAAAACCCCAGAGCTGGGCATTGTCCCACCGCCTCCTCCACCCCGGCTGTCCAAGCAGCAGGCACCCGCAGAAGCTGCCCCTTGCCTTGCTGGGCCTGGCAACCTGACCTCGGAGCTTCTGCAGGAGACCTTTGCAAGCAGAAACGTCCCTCTGGACCGGCAATTGGCTGGTTTTGCTCCTCACCAAGTCCAGCATTCATCCGCTGCTGTCACTGAAGGAGAGCTGCTCCAACCAGTCAAGGTCAACGCAGAGGGCAAGAGTGGAGACAGTGACTCTCTCCTTGCCCTTCTGGATCCACTGAAGTCAGGAGAAGGTCAAGATGCCCGCTTTCTATCAGGCTCCAGAAGCCAGCTGGGTTCCACATCTCCCAGCCCTGCCGGCAGCTTCCCATCCACAGGAGAAGACCTCATGCCCTCTACATCAGCACCCTTTCGTCAACTTCTGGGATACCCTCCCTCGGTGACGCCGTTTGGGCAGCCATCTCTCAACCCCTTCGTACAGGCCGTGCCAACGCCACTGCCACTCACCCTGGTCAGGCCCCCGGGCGGCCCATTTGCTCCCTCGTTGGGCCACGCTTACAGTTCCAGCTACATCACATCCAACTCCAGCTTCTTCCAGCCCCAGAGGCCTCCCCTCAACCCGCTGACCCTCTCCATGCCGAACCTCTTTGCCAAGTCTCCTTCAGCCCCACCGCCGGCTCAGGCTCCTTCCCAGAGCAGTGTCCTTCGACCGACGCAGCCCTGTGGCCCTTCTAAGATCCGGACATTGCCTCTTACTCATTCTGCGGTCAAGACAAGGCTGGTCGCGAGGCCCAGCAACCTCCCGCTCCTTCCCCCCAAGACCAAGGCTGGAGAACCTGCCTTGTGTCCTTCTAAGACTCAGCTGACTAAAGACCCCTTTGAAGACTTGTTAAATAAAACCAAGCAGGAAGTGTCAGTCACGCCCGGTAAAGTCGAGCAGTTAAGAAAGCAATGGGAAACGTTCGAGTGAGTCCAGTTGGCGTCCAAGTCTGCTGTGTGTTGGGTCAATATAAAGAACAGTATTTCCCCAAACAAAGAAGGTCAACCGGCTGGCACAGCTTCCTCCATATTAGGAGGCAGACCTGGCTAAGCCCTGAATAGGAACAAGGAGACTCCCCCCATCTTCACCTTTTCGCCCAACACTGTCTTCGAAAAGGTGATCTGGGCTCCTTGACGTTCTTCCAACTTTTCCTCAAGATAAGTAGACCATTGATAAGGTCAATCCTGATATCTTCTTGGCCAACCTTGCATCCCCATAATCATGTCCCTGTCACATTCCCAGGTGAGCACATACCTCCATACCAGATGACATTTTGAGCCTAGATGCCCAAGCCATGTTGATCACAATCTGAACCTTTTCCGTTCATTTTGTGGTACCTTCTCTGACGTACGTTTAGCCGGCATGGGTTCAAAGCCCCGTACTGTCCTCCAACTCCCTTTTTGGTCCCTCCGATCACTGCGCACAACAGTCCCCTTTGTTAAGGCACCCCTTTCACGCCCCGGTTTTAGTGTTCACGGGGTAGCACACCACACCACACCACATTTTTCAGGGAAGCAATGACACGTCTTTTTGTACCTATCCACAAATTGGCACTACCAGCAATCGTTAACTTTTTTTTTTTAGAGCAAGACACGCGATCGTGGTGTCCCCAAGTCACCGTGCTGACGTTACATGAACATGTATGTGTCTAGTTATCAAAGTGTTACACGGCAGCTTCCTTCCCCAGCCTGACGGGAGGATGATGGTCTTTGCAATATCCTGGTCTAGTATGAAAGGTGTGGATGGACTGCAGCATCCATCTGCTGCATGATGGAAGAGGGATGATGGTGGTGTCGGTAGGATGGCGTTGATAGACACAATTTGTTAAAATGACTTTCAGCCCTGGTTGTGGACTAATTGGCTTTGGTCTTCATAACCTGAAACCCAGAAGACTTCTTCCTGCTTGGTCTTATTTCTCAACTCCTGTTGAAGACCGAAGTTTTCCATCTAGGATGTTCTGGGAGATAAAAGGACCACCACATCTCAAAATTCAGACCTGCTCAAGGACCTCTTGGTACACCTGCCTCTCTTTCGTTTCCTCACTTAAACTTGGGGGGGTTTAAAAAAAAACAACCTGGGCAGTTTGTTGTTATTTTAATCACTTGTTGTGTGGGAATTAGGCTAGCCAATTGTCTATGTCCACAAGAAGTCACTGTGTACAAAACGTGAGACGTCACTCTTCAACGCTATTTCTTTGGCTTTCCGATGGGTTTCCCTTCCGTTTCTATCACCCTTTTGAGATTTTCCTACCAGCTGAAGAGTTAATTTGGTTTCCATCTCTACACCGAAGCCTGTAGATCCCAAGAAAATGGTTGATTTCCTCCAAACAATGGGGACACCCACCTGTAGATCTTCTGTTGACCTCGTGACACCTCTGTCCAAAACCGCTGCATTTGACAAAGCTCTTCCGTGTTTTGTATGGTCACTTTTCCTGGGGGGTGGGGGAAGGAATATGTTTTTGATATTACCTACTTCTGGATAGTAAAATATTTAAAGCCCATCCAACGGGCCAGAGTGTTGGTTTGCTGCTTCAAAGTTTGGTGCATGGAATGGGAATAGAGTACCGATCTTCAGGCTGTGTATGTGGTTGACCATCTGGGCTGGGCTGGTGTTAGATCAGTCCAGGGGTGGGATTCAGCCGGTTTAGACCGATTCGGACGAACCGGATACTAATTTTTCACCTAGTTTAACAAATCGGTAGTTGTAAGGACTGGCTGACCCCGCCCACTCCGCCCTCCCAGGAGTCTCCACGCAGCCCATTTTGGATGCCAGGTAAGTGCAGGGAGGGCGAAAAACAGACCTCCCGGAAGTTCCAGCAGTCTGGAAACGGGCCCGTTTCTGGCCTCCGGAGCGCGGGGGAGGCCATTTTCACCCTCCTGGAGGCTCAAGAAAAGTCTCTGGAGCCTGGGGAGGGCGAAAAACGGAACTCCCGGAAGTTCCGGAAGTCCAGAAACGGACTCGTTCCTGGCCTCCGGAGCCTGGGGGAGGCCATTTTCACCCTCCTGGAGGCTCAAGAAAAGCCTCCAGAGTCTGGGGAGGGTGAAAAATGGGCCTCGCAGAAGTTCCAGCAATCCGGAAACAGGTCCGTTTCTAGCCTCCAGAAGTCCTCCGAAACCCAGGGGAGGCCGTTTTTGCCCTCCCAGAGGCTTGAGGAAAACCTCCGGAGCCTTGGGAGGGTGAAAAGCCCCCTCCCCACCCATCATGGTGGAGAAGGCCAAGCAAGCCACGCCCACCATGGCGACGCTCACCCAGCAACCAGGCAGAGAACTGGTTGCTAAAATTTTTGAACCCCACCCCTGGATCAGTCCAACCTCATGTTCCCTCCACAAAGGTGTAATTTAGAACAGCGGTCACCAACGGGTGGTCCATGGACCACTGGTGGTCCACAAGAAAATGTTGGTGGTCCCCAGAAAAATGATTTGCATTTTTAGAGCAAGACACGCGATCGTGGTGTCCCCAAATCACCGTGCTGACGTTACATGAACATGTATGTGTCTAGTTATCGAAGTGTTACTCGGCAGCTTCCTTCCCCAGCCTGATGGGAGGATGATGGTCTCTGCAATATCCTGGTCTAGTATGAAAGGTGTGGATGGACTGCAGCATCCATCTGCTGCATGATGGAAGAGGGATGATGGTGGTGTCGGTAGGATGGCGTTGATAGACACAATTTGTTAAAATGACTTTCAGCCCTGGTTGTGGACTAATTGGCTTTGGTCTTCATAACCTGAAACCCAGAAGACTTCTTCCTGCTTGGTCTTATTTCTCAACTCCTGTTGAAGACCGAAGTTTTCCATCTAGGATGTTCTGGGAGATAAAAGGACCACCACATCTCAAAATTCAGACCTGCTCAAGGACCTCTTGGTACACCTGCCTCTCTTTCGTTTCCTCACTTAAACTTGGGGGGGTTTAAAAAAAAACAACCTGGGCAGTTTGTTGTTATTTTAATCACTTGTTGTGTGGGAATTAGGCTAGCCAATTGTCTATGTCCACAAGAAGTCACTGTGTACAAAACGTGAGACGTCACTCTTCAACGCTATTTCTTTGGCTTTCCGATGGGTTTCCCTTCCGTTTCTATCACCCTTTTGAGATTTTCCTACCAGCTGAAGAGTTAATTTGGTTTCCATCTCTACACCGAAGCCTGTAGATCCCAAGAAAATGGTTGATTTCCTCCAAACAATGGGGACACCCACCTGTAGATCTTCTGTTGACCTCGTGACACCTCTGTCCAAAACCGCTGCATTTGACAAAGCTCTTCCGTGTTTTGTATGGTCACTTTTCCTGGGGGGTGGGGGAAGGAATATGTTTTTGATATTACCTACTTCTGGATAGTAAAATATTTAAAGCCCATCCAACGGGCCAGAGTGTTGGTTTGCTGCTTCAAAGTTTGGTGCATGGAATGGGAATAGAGTACCGATCTTCAGGCTGTGTATGTGGTTGACCACCTGGGCTGGGCTGGTGTTAGATCAGTCCAGGGGTGGGATTCAGCCGGTTTAGACCGATTCGGACGAACCGGATACTAATTTTTCACCTAGTTTAACAAATCGGTAGTTGTAAGGACTGGCTGACCCCGCCCACTCCGCCCTCCCAGGAGTCTCCACGCAGCCCATTTTGGATGCCAGGTAAGTGCAGGGAGGGCGAAAAACAGACCTCCCGGAAGTTCCAGCAGTCTGGAAACGGGCCCGTTTCTGGCCTCCGGAGCCCGGGGGAGGCCATTTTCATCCTCCTGGAGACTCCAGAAAAGCCTCTGGAGCCTGGGGAGGGCGAAAAACGGAACTCCCGGAAGTTCCGGAAGTCCAGTAACGGACTCGTTCCTGGCCTCCGGAGCCTGGGGGAGGCCATTTTCACCCTCCCAGAGGCTCAAGGAAAACCTCCAGAGTCTGGGGAGGGTGAAAAATGGGCCTCGCAGAAGTTCCAGCAATCCGGAAACAGGTCCGTTTCTAGCCTCCAGAAGTCCTCCGAAACCCAGGAGAGGCTGTTTTCGCCCTCCCAGAGGCTTGAAGAAAGCCTCCGGAGCCTTGGGAGGGTGAAAAGCCCCCACCCCACCCGTCATGGTGCAAAAGGCCAAGCAAGCCACGCCCACCATGGCCACGCCCACCCAGCAACCAGGCAGAGAACCGGTTGCTAAAATTTTTGAACCCCACCCCTGGATCAGTCCAACCTCATGTTCCCTCCACAAAGGTGTAATTTAGAACAGCGGTCACCAACGGGTGGTCCATGGACCACTGGTGGTCCACAAGAAAATGTTGGTGGTCCCCAGAAAAATGATTTGCATTTTTTATATTGCACGAAATCAGGGGTCCTCAAACTACGGACCCTGGAACAGATACGTGCAATGAACGTTTGTGTTGCTGCAGAGAGTCTCCCCCTTTGGGGTCTTTTTGTGTGGGTCGGAAGGGGGCAGAAATTCCGACTTGGGGTCTGCTTCAGCCTCCTGGTGTGGGGCTTTGGGGGAAGGCTGGGGGGAAGCGCCGCTGGTGAGAAGGAGCTGGAGGGCCTCATTCCAGTGGGACTGCATCATGTCCTGGAACTGGCTGACCATCTCAGCCCACTGAGCCTCCAGGCGCCGGTCCCTGGCCTTGCACTCCCGCAGGTCTTCCCTCTGCTTGGAAAGCCTATGCTCCTAGTCCTCAGTGAGGTGCTTCTGCTGAGCCTCCTTCTCAGACAGATCCAATTTGAACTGAGCTGTTTTGCCAACTCTTTCTTGTAGTGGCTGCTTAGCTCCAGCAACTGCTTCCCGTTGGGGCCGTAAGAAGCCCAGGCAGGCAGGTGAGGAGTAGCGAGTAGAGGCTGGCAAGGCGCCCCTCAAAATGAGTGACATCCGGTTGGCCACGCCCACCCAGTTACATGACCACCTTGCCACACCCACACAGCCGGTCATTTGGCAGATCATATTAGTGGTTCGTGGGATTTAAAATTATGAATTTAGTGGTCCCTGAGGTCCGAAAGGTTGGTGACCCCAATTTATAACAAAGGATGCTGCTTTAGAATATAGCAGAGATGTAAATATGGCCGGCTGTTTGCTGGGATAACCCATAATCTCCTAGGTACAAGTATTTTACAACTTGTAAACAATCTATGCATCTCTCAGGTGAGAGGAAGCCAGGTGCGCCTGAGAGAAG
The DNA here is from genome assembly GCF_028640845.1 of Ahaetulla prasina. Lineage (NCBI taxonomy): Eukaryota > Metazoa > Chordata > Lepidosauria > Squamata > Colubridae > Ahaetulla > Ahaetulla prasina. The sequence goes on along the minus strand of NC_080554.1, from coordinate 11,429,639 downwards.
AGCTGGGAGAAACTCAACACATTAAAAACTACTTCGACATCAGAAGCACCTTGTATCTAGTAAGGCAGTGGTTCTCAACCTGTGGGTCGGGACCCCATTGGGGGTCGAATGATGATTTGCCAGGGGTCGCCTAAGACCATCGGAAATATGGGAAGTATACTTGCGAGTCGAAGAATCGCGCTCCAATGGTTAACTCCACAAGCCAGCTGCAGGCTCTTCAAATCGCTAGCTGAATTCGGCTTCAGATGCAATGAATTAAAAAAAAAAGAAATCTTTGCTCTGATGTCTCCCTCTCAAGCCAGCTGCAATCACTCCCAATCGCTAGCCTAATCTGGCTTCAGGCTCGATAAACTTAATAGGGGAGGAGTCTCCACTTTGCCTCCGTCCTCAAGGCAATCGCAAGCAGTTCAGATCGCTAGCCAATACGGCTTCAGGCGCGATAAATTCAAAACGAAAATAATTTTATGGTTGGGGTCGCCACATCGTGGGGAATTGTATTAAAGGGGTCGCCACATCGTGGGGAATTGTATTAAAGGGGTCGCAGCACTATAAAGGTTGAGAACCACTGTAGTAACAGATCTTGGAGTCCTAGTGGACAACCATTTAAATATGAGCCAGCCGTGTGCAGCAGCTGCCAAAAAAGCCAACACAGTTCTAGGCTGCATAAACAGAGGGATAGAATCAAGATCACGTGAAGTGTTAATACTACTTTATAAGGCCACACTTGGAATATTGCATTCAGTTTTGGTCGCCACAATGTAAAAAGGATGTGGAGACTCTAGAAAGAGTGCAGAGAAGAGCAACAAAGATGATTAGGGGACTGGAGGCTAAAACATATGAAGAACGGTTGCAGGAACTCGGTATGCCTAGTTTAATGAAAAGAAGGACTAGGGGAGACATGATAGCAGTGTTCCAATATCTCAGGGGCTGCCACAAAGAAGAGGGAGTCAAGCTATTCTCCAAAGCACCTGAGGGTAGAACAAGAAGCAATGGGTGGAAACTAATCAAGGAGAGAAGCAACTTAGAACTAAGGAGAAATTTCCTGACAGAACAATCAATAAGTGGAACAACTTGCCTCCAGAAGTTGTGAATGCTCCAACACTGGATTTTTTTAAGAAGAGGTTGGATAACCATTTGTCTGAAATGGTGTAGGGTTTCCTGCCTGGGCAGGGGGTTGGACTAGAAGACCTCCAAGGTCCCTTCCAACTCTGTTATTATTATTATTATAGTAAGTCCCTCATGACCACCAACAGCAACCATATCCTTTTGGATAAATAAACTGCAGGTAGTCCTCAATTTACAACAGTTTGTTTAGCGACCGTTCAAAGTCACAACAGCACTGAAAAAAGGTGCTTTTTTCCCCCCAAGAGGCAAGTGGACTGTCTGGTTTTTGTTTCCTTTTGAAGACGTTTCGCTTCTCATCCAAGAAGCTTCTTCAGCTCTGACTGGATGGTGGTGGGGAACGGGGGGATTTATGCTCCTTGCAGATGGCTGGTCATTTGCATCCTTTTGAGGCCACTTCAAGAGTTCCAAGAAGGCTCCACACCCATTTGCACCACTCAGGAGACCCTGAGGACACAGATAAACCTCCAAGCGGCCTCAACGGCTCTATAAAAAGGATGCGAATGAACCAATTTTCTGCACGGAGCATAAATCCTTCCATTCCCCACCATCATCCAGTCAGAGCTGAAGAAGCTTTTTGGATGAGAAGCGAAACGTCTTCAGAGAAAAAAAACGAGAAAGTCTAGTTGCCTCCTGAAAAACAAGCACCTTTAGGACAACCATGACCTGGAGGACTGAGAATCTCTACAGACATTTATCTACACAATTTGGGATGAACATCCTTGGAATGGGGTGGGAGTAGAAATGGATTTCCAGAGGAAAAATTGCAGACTACAGGAACACCACTCAGGTGACCCCCGAGATAAACCTCCAAGTGGCCTCAATGACTCTCTCAAAGATGCAAGTGACCAGCTGCCTGCAAGGAATATAAATCCTTCCATTCCCCACCATCACCTAATCAGAGCTGAAGAAGCTTCTTGGATGAGAAGTGAAACGCCTTCAAAAGAAAAAAACCAGAAAGTCCCGTTGCCTCCTGAAAATGCACCTTTGGGATAAACCATGACCTGGAGGACTGAGAATCTCCATAGACATTTGACTTATGACTGTTCCTCACACTTACGACCGTTGCAGCATGCCCGTGATCACGTGATCAAAATTAGGACACTTGGGAACTGACTCACTTGTATGACCATTGTAGTGTCCCGGGGCTAACGTGATCCTCCTTTTGTGATCTTCTGACAAGCAAAGTCAATGGGGAAGCCAGATTCATTTAAAAGTAAAGGTAAAAGTTCCCGTCACACATATGTGCTAGTCGTTCCCGACTCTAGGGGGCGGTGCTCATCTCTGTTTCAAAGCCGAAGAGCCAGCGCTGTCCGAAGACGTCTCCGTGGTCATGTGGCCGGCATGACTCAATGCCAAAGGCGCATGGAACCCTGTTCCCTTCCCACCAAAGGTGGTCCCTATTTTCCTACTTGCATTTTTTACGTGCTTTTGAACTGCTAGGTTGGCAGAAGCTGGGACAAGTCACGGGAGCTCACCCCATTACGCGGCAGCACTAGGGATTCGAACTGCCGATCTTTTGATCAACAAGCTCAACATCTGAGCCACTGCGTCCCCTTTTAGAATCTTTGTTAAGATTCACTTAACAACCGGGTTATTAACCTGACAAGTTTAGTAATTCACTTAACAACCGTGCGTGGCAAGAACGGTTGGGAAATGGGGCAAAATTCATTTTAACATATGTCTCACTTAGCAACCAAAATTTGGGGCTCAAGTATGGTCGTAAAGCAAGGACTACCTGTATTCTGATAAGTCCGTTTCTCCTTTTTCATGAGGCTGTTTGGCCTACCTTCCATTTTGGACTCTTGGACAACTGATGGCCCCAGCTCTTACCACGTCAACACCGTTTCAAGTTAAAGAGCCCAGATAATGCTTCTGTGTATACATTTTTAATTACAATTGGGATTATTTACCAGGATTGGGTTTCTTACATTTGCGTAAACAGATGTTCCCACCTGCGGCAAACGTTCCGTGAAAAAATAAACCCCAAATTTAAATATCAAAAAGTTCACATTAGAAAACAAAAATAAATTAAATGGCAGAAAGGTTTCAACGCTGGTGGATCTAAATGGGGCTTTGAGCAATTTGAAGGAAGAATGGCTGCTTCTCTGAAAAGGAGGGCAAACGTTTTGCGGGGTGTGACAGGGAATTAAATTGAAGTCCTTTGGCATAATGACTAGTCCTCGAAATAAATCTTAACACCAGGTGTCAGTGCATTGCATGGTCCAGATCAGGGGTCGGCAACCTTAAACACTCTCAAGAGCCATTTGGACCCGTTTCCCAAACAAAGGAAAAAACCGGGAGCCACAAAACCCTTCCTGTGCCTGACTATTTCCTGAGCGGCCACAAAACTAGCATATGTAGTTGAATTAAACATTCTGTTTTCTTCTGAAACTTTTCTTGGATTTAATCCATGGTTGGCCTACCGGGAGTCGAAAAGCTCAATAAATCACGTGCCGGTGTCGGGCATTGGCAGTTGTGACACATATGTTGAGCGACAGGGAGCCACAGCAGAGGGGTGAAAGAGCTACATGCGGCTCCAGAGCCGCAGGTTGCTGACCCCTGGTCCAGATGAATGAGTCAAGTAAAGCTGAGACTAAAACTTAAGACTGAAATTCTCCAGCTAAATATGCCAACCTACATTAAAACAGGATAAATCTTGGTTAGCAAGAATTAAACTTCTACCCACTATGTACTAGCGTAGAAACCTGAACTTCCCCTGGGGGAAGATGGCTTTTAAGGAGTGTTCTTGGAGTGGAATCGTTTCCACGTCTATCAAAAATTATAACCGAAGGGCGAAGTGAAGTGAAGCTGAGGGATCTTGGGTTAATGCTTTTTCAAGTGGTTTGTTTACAAGGCACTTTAGGATGGTCCATTGTACCTGAACGCATGGAGGAGGTCACAGAAATGGTAGGTACTCGAGGGGTCATGATTGAGATAATGTTTTGTTCTGTGAAAGAAGAGGATTTTGGACTTTTTGTGGCGTGTTATTGGGGTTAAACAGTTTTTTTGTTGTTCGCCCTCTTCTGTCTCGCAGCTGCGGTGTGTGTCTAATGATCGGTGTGCAGTTTGTGTTGAGTTCCCAGCCAAGAGCTGCTCAGCTTTTCACAGTCCAAAACAATACACTTCAACCCAGTCCTGGTGCCTCTTTCCTTCGTATCCTCTGAGCTAATTTACATTCAACCGTAGCAGGTTGTTTTGCAAACACCGAAGTCCGACAGGGACTATGGCTGTTCTGACCTTCTGGCCAACTGGCAAGGCTGCAGGCAAGGCCCAGAAGATATTGGCCACGACAATAAATGGGGGAAGAGATTTTTGAACCTAACTCCTCCAGGGGTGGTATGCACTTACCTTCCCTGTCAGTTTGCAAATGTGAGCGCGTGCGCAGCCTTTACACATGCGCCAGAGCTACCATGCGTGTGCTTTGCTGGGTGCACTCCTACCGCGCGTTTGAACGGCCTCAAAAACGTGCCTAAATATGTACGCATAGAGCCTTCCACCCGCGATTTCTGCTACCGGTTCGGATGAACTGATCTGAACTGTCTGAATATCACCTCTGAACTCCTCTCTATCAACTGGCATTCAGCTCAGCAGAGGCAGTGCCTCAGCGCCTCAGCTCATACCCTGTGGTCTCCTGGTGGCTTGGCTTGTTGGCTTCTCAAGTAGTCCATCTTCTCTTTATGGACACACCTGAGATGTCTGAAGGGATGAGGAGCAGCTCAGTAGTTCCAACCACTCCAAGAAGCATGGCGCTGCTGACGTGGTCTCATGCTGATCACCAGGATAGGTCAAGGTGTTCTCAACCACTTGGGACAGCATTTGAGACTTTCCTTGTGAGCCTTGTCCATAACTAGGTCCCCCTAGAGCAGTCCTATAGGCAATGCACCCATTGTCAAAAGTGAGGAAGTGCATTGGCCCAGCTGTTGTGTCTTCATCGCGCCTCTCGTTTTAGCCAATCCTGACCATTTAGGACGTCCTATCCCTGCCTCTAGAGATGAGGCCTCCGGATCCTCCCCACCCACCCACCAGGTCAAAACCAGAGCCATCACAACCCTCTTAAACAAGTAGAGCCTTTTGAGAATGCCACAATCGTCCAACCCAACATGACCACTTTGTAACTCCACCCTGGGGGCCATCGCAAAGAGTCTAAACCACACCGAGGAGAGAGGCAGGGCTTCCGTGTGGATTCTCCAGTCGGTTGGTCGATGCTCAAGAGAAGTCTGTGGGCGATCGTCCTTCCTCACAGCAACTTGCCAAGGCAGCCTCTTGGGTTGGAACGGCCCTTCTGAAGCATGGGAGTGGACAGGTGTGTGGTACGATTGTGAAGCCGGTTGCTGCCACTGCCAGAGAGGAACCCACAAGGCAGATGTATAGGTCCTCAAAGGTCCCAGGTGCACAGGTGGGCCGCCCACTTAACGGGCGTCCAACTCGACTGCCGTCCTGGTCTTTTGGAAGGAGCACTCTGCCCACATTCCAAGTGCCAACTTTTATGAAATCCCCTTGTTGCTTATATTAAACGTTCTTCTGGTGGGACTTTGAGGACGCTGTCCATCTCCAGGCGAGCTCCAGCCACTTCCTGCTGGCTCGGGCTGTAGGTTCCCTCCGACTGGCGTCTCTTCCGGGCGGTGAGGATCATGAGGACGAGGATGATGATGAGAAGAAAGAGGCAGCTGCAGACGACCGGAACTGCCACTTCAACCAAGGGGAAGGGGAAGGCAGGGCCTGGAAGGCTCCCTCTCTGCCAGAGAAATCAAGAAAGGGAAGATGAGTCTGGATAAATACAGGGGGTGAGCTGTTACAGGTTTGCCCAAGTTCGGGAGAACCTGTAGCCATAATCTTATGGCTGGTTCGGAGAACCTCCAAATCCCACCCCAAGCTGGCCCCTCCCCCCTCCTTTCCCCTCCCAGAAATCTCCACATGGCCCGTTTTGGATGCGAGGTAAGTGCAGGGCCCACGCGGAGGCTCGGAGAGGGGGAAAAATGGACCTTCCAGAAGTTCTAGAAGGCTGGAAATTCCAGAGGGCCTCCAGAGCCTGGGGGAGGCAGTTTTCGCCCTCCCAGAGGCTCGAGGAAAACCTCCAGAGCCTGGGGAAGGCAAAAACGTCATCCCCCCCACCCCCACTGTGGTGCAGGAGGCTGAGTAGGCCACGCCCACCATGGCCATGCCCACCCAGCAACCGGGCAGAGAACCCGTGGCTGAAATTTTTGAAGCCCACCCCTGGATAAACGACACTCAATTGTCCTTGAAGGGGAGAGTGAGGGGAGGTCCTGTGTGGGCCCCCTCCCCTCCCCAGATAAACCTCCCAAAGAGTCATTTGGTCTCAAGACAGGCAGGTAAATAAATGCCAGTAGCATAAAAACGTACGACCACCATTGACCTCCCCCACTCCCCAAATTCCTGTTGCTAAGAGAGACTGTTATTCGGCAAACTTCGCCCCGTTTTGCGACCTTTCCTGCCACAGTTGTTCAGTGAATTACTGCAGCCGTTAAGTCAGTAACCCAGTTGTTAAGCGAATCTGGCTTTCCCCTGGACTTGCCTTGTCCGGTGGCCCCGGCAACACTGCGACCATCATAAATATGAACCGGCTGCCAAACATCTGGGATGCTGCAACGGTCATAAGTCACTTTCTTCAGTGACGACGTAGCTTTGAACGGTCACTAAATGAACTGTTGCAAATTGAGGACTACTGTAAAGCTAAATCCAATCCAATGTGGCATCCTGGCCCTAGAGAAGTATCCAATACTTATAAAGAGAATTCATCTATTACCAATACAATACAAGAGTCCAATTTTTTTTACTACCGGTTCTGTGGGCGTGGCAGAGGAAGGATACTGCAAAATCTCCATTCCCACCCCACTCCTGGGGGAAGGATATTGCAAAATTTCCATTCCCACCCCACTCTGGGGCCAGCCAGAGGTGGTATTTGCCTGTTTTCCGAACTGCTCAAAATTTCCGCTACCGGTTCGCCAGAACCTGCTGGATTTCACCCCTGCTTTGCATGCTGCAGAACAGGGATCCCCAATCTGTGGGCCGCAGCCCAATACCGGGCCACAGCCTATTTGCAACCGGGCCTGATTTGCGTGAGTGTTGCAGGGTCTCACGGACCCGCTCTTGTGAATAACGGGTGCTTGCCTGCCCCTCCCACCAAACCATCCCCTCTTTCCTCCCTTCCCCGCTCCCATGCTCCAAGCCACCAACCTGGAAGAGGTTGGGGAACTCTGCTGTAGAAGTTGAAAGGTTGAACTAAGGAAAGGAGAGCAGGAAGGAAGAACTTAGCAATTTGGAGAGGAAATTTGGCCCCTTCACACAACGACCAGCCACTGGAGTCATTCAGTTCTGTGCAAGAACCCCTCCTGGGCTAGATAGATTAACAGAGTTGGAAGGGACTTCGTAGGTCATCTAGTCCACACACACCCCTCCACCCAAGCAGGAGACCCTACCCCATTTCTGACAGTCTCTTCTTGAAAGCCTCCAGGGATGAAGCTCCCACAACTTCTGTTCCATGGGTTGATAGTTCTCACTGTCAGAAAATTCCTCCTTATTTCCAGGTTGAATCTCTCCTTGGTCAGTTTCCATCCATTGTTCCTTGTCTGGCCTTCAGGCTACTTAAAGCACCTTCTCAAAATGCACCCTCCACCTGAAGAGGCTCTCCCTCCAACCCACCCAGCTTCCTCACCAAGCCACGTGAGGTTGGTGTAAGCTGTGCTAAAAATACCAGGTGGTGATCTCAACAGTGGAGACACCTGACAGCCTAGCAACGCTGGGATAGAAACCAGGACAGGGCGAAGTATAAGTAGATAAGAAGTGGATTTTCAGGTCTACATCAAAACATGGATCTGGGATGCCCTCTACCTGAGCGGGATCATTGTATTTGTTGTGGTCCATCAGCAGCCTATGGAATATACGGAGTCGGACAGTGATGAGGCTGAGGTGAGGCCAGGGCCATTGGGAAGTGAGGTGTGGACTCCAGAGCCTCCAGAGACTGACAGTAGTGAGGCAGAGGAACAGGAGGAGTCTGTTCCTAATGCACGCATGAGAAGAGCTGCCAAAAGGCAAGAGCAGCTCAAGTAGAGAGGACAACTCAGGAGTAGGGCTAAGATATGATTGGCCCCTCCCATAAGACTTAAAACAGACAGCAACGACGTTTGAGCTTTACCGGAAAACAACGTTGTAGCTGCGTTCTGCTCCGTCTTCTGCTTCATCTACGTCTTTGTTTTTGTGGCTTCTGGACATTTCCAGGAAGGGCATTTGGCAGTTTGACTAATTGGACTAAGGTTTGTGAGATAACTGAGGAATTTGTGTTGGGAGGCATTTGTTTTACTTTGAGCTGAATGATGCTGGGAATGAAGTAATTCCCAGCTGTTCGAATAAAGTTTGTTTTTCCACGGACTAAGTTTATTACCACCTACTTGGGCCTGGGTCACAACAGTATTAAGGATTCCTTTAGGGTAAGGGCTCGGTCCACCAGCTTGGAAAAATGGCCTTATTGTGTGTTTTTGTCTCTCCTTCACCATTCCTTCCAGCTCTTCCAACGTTCCTCAGCCCGTAATCTTTCAAACACTCTGTGCCCTGGGCCACCGTAAAATATTTTGAAGACCACAAAGCTTCCAGCAGGAAGCTACAGGCATAACTTAACAACAGTTCATTTAGTGACCGCTCAAAGTTACAACGGCGCTGAAAAAATGTGACTTGTGACCATTTCAGCATTCCAGAGGGTTGGCAACGGGTTCATATTTATGACGGTTGCTGTGTCCCCCAGGTCACGTGATTCCCCTCTGGCGACCTTCTGACAAGCCAAGTCAATGGGGAAGCCAGGTTCGCTTAACCAGGTGTTACTAACTTATCAACTGTGGTCGGAAAATGGCCCAAAACTCACTTAACCAATGTCTCATTTATACCAACAGAAAATTTGGAGCTCAATTGTGGTCGTAAGTCAAGGGCTACCTGTACCAGACTGAGTTTTGATGGTAGGTCAAGAACTTGTCGATGTAACCCAGAGGTGTGAAACTCAAGGCTCCGGGGGCCGGATCTGTCCCACGGGGGGCTTAGATCCGGCCTGTGGGGCTTCTCAGTGGTGGGATTCAAATAATTTAACAACCGGTTCTCTGCCCTCATGACCAGCTGGGTAGGCGTGGCTTGGTGGTCATGTGACCATGTGGGTGTGGTCAACTCAACATCACTCATGTCGATGGGCGCTTCGGCTTAGCTGTTACAATGTAATAAGGGTTAACCCGAGAGGCAGTTTCCGTAAGCAGGGCAATAAAGATTAGGCTAGAAACAACACCAGAATGTTTCCTTCCTGCCTTCCTTACAGGATTAGCTCTGTAAAGTGGGAAAAAACAAAATAAGATTTCTTCCAACGACCAGTTCTCTGAACTACTTAGAAAGTTAACAACCGGTTCTCCTGAATAGGTGCAAACCGGCTGAATCCCACCACTGGCCGCCCTGGAAACAGCAAAAGACCAGCCTGCAGTGCCTCTGCCAGCAAAAACGGAGCGCAGGACGGAGTTCACGAGGGCCACGGATGGTACTTCAAAGCTCCATTTTCGCTGGCAGGGGGTTGTAGGAGGCTGTTGCAGCCGAAAACGGAGCTCGGGAGCCCATTTTCGCTGGCAGAGTGCTCAGGCCACCACAGGCACCCCCTGACACGAGTGACGGTAAAATCCAAATTTTTTTACTACCGGTTCTGTGGCCATGGCTTAGTGGGCGTGGTGTGGTTTGGTGGGCGTGGCTTGGTGGGCGTGGCAGGGAAAGGATACTGCAAAATCCCAATTCCCTCCCCCCTCCAGGGGGAAGTATATTGCAAAATCTCCATGCCCACCCCACTCTGGGGCCAGCCAGAGGTGGTATTTGCCGGTTCTCTGAACTACTCAAAATTTCCACTACCGGTTCCCCGAACTGCTCAAAATTTCCGCTACTGGTTCTGCAGAACCTGTCAGAACCTGCTGGATTTCACCCCTGATGAGTGATCTCAAGCTGTCCACGCCCACCCCAGCCCCCCAAGGTTAAACACTTGGAAAAGATTTTAACTCCTTTTTTGAGTCAAGTGTGTGTGTGTGGGAAAACCCAACCCATTATTCTGGGAAAAGAAAACTCTTGCTTACACTGACATCACAATATTCTCCTGCGTAGCTGGCACCGCAAATACACCAGGACCGATTCATGGAGTGCTGACACGTCCCCCCGTTTTTGCAGGGGTTGGGATCACAATCGCTGACGTTGATCTGGCACCTGGAAATAAAGCGAGGTAGGAATCAGCCACGGCCTTAAAGAATTCGAGGAATGGGGTAAGGACCAAAGAGGCGAAACGGGGTTTAAAGAATCCCCCTTTAAAGATGGCGGGTCAAAGCCATCATCGTACTTCTTCCCCGTGTAGCCAATCTTGCAGCTGCAGTTGGCTCCCCAAGGGCCATTCACGCATTTGCCGCCGTTCAAACAGGTGAAGTTCTCGCCACATTGTTCAGGGGGGAAGGGCCACCTGGAATTTAAAAAAAGAAAGAAAGAGAAGAACCTTGATTTAAAAACCAGACGTTCGTAGGCGTTCTTCAAAAAATACACACTGCGCAACGCCTTGCAGCACTCTTTTGCAAACTGGAAACCCCTCACGTGTATCCGTTGACTGTCCTCTAAAGCAAGGGTCTCCAACCTTGGTAACTTTAAGCCTGGTGGACTTCAACTCCCAGAACTCCCCAGCCAGCTGTGCTGGCTGGGGTATTCTGGGAGTTGAAGTCCTCCAGGCTTAAAGTTGCCAAGGTTGGAGACCCCTGCTCTAAAGCCAGAATTATCCAAGTTAATGCCTTTTCATTTCTTCTCCGGTCCCCATTATTCAGGACTGCTGGTGGATTAGTAACAATCGTCCCACAACTCCTCCCTCCACAGGTACATCTCCATCTTTACATTCCAGGAGAGGTAGTTTGTCTCATTCAGCCGAGACACCAAGAGACCTCCTCCCATTGCTCCCGACAGAGGCCGTGCTGCCTGCTTTCTTTCACAAGCCGCTAATCACTATCAAACCACGTTGCACAAGTCTTCTGGCTCTGGTGCAAGCTCTCACTGGGTTTCTCTTCTCTCTAGTCACGCTGGCCTTCTCTCTGGACCAGGCTCATAACCTGTCAAGAGTGGTTACAGCGTGACTACTATTTTGAGACAACCCAGGAGCAAAATACAGGATACAGAGGTTTTTGTCATTACAAACAGTGGCTTATATACAAGACTTCTATATACAAACATACATGTGGTAGGCACACACCAGGCAAGCAATCAATCTTCTTCAACTCTACACGGAGAACTACAATGCAGATAGAACATGACGAGGAGAGAGATACATGAAGGGAAAGAAAGCGAGCGAGCTTTCCCTTATATAGACAGCTTCTTAAAACGACAATAACCCTGCTGACTCATCCTCAGTTCATCATCCTGGTCCACAGCCTTACAATGGCTAGTCAGCTTTAAATCATCATTACCCTGACAAAGTTGACTATCAAGTTGCTTCTGCAGGCTTGTAGTCTAATAATGGGAGAGAAGAGGGAATGGATCTTCTCAAGAACTTCAGGACATGGTTTCTTGCAGAAGACTCTTCAGTGAGCCATGGGACAATTGGTTTTACCCTGGCTGGTGGTCATATCCTGGTTAAGTCTTCTAATGCCAGCAGCTACTAATGGAAAAGAGCTGAAAGATTAAAGAGAAGGTCTTTCTGGGGAACTCCAGAAGAAAGCTAGAAGCTTCTGAACCGAGTTCATCCCTCCAGCCCATATGACCTGTTTGTGGGCAAAGAGCCTTCCCATCATCAGCTACCACCAGACTTCCCACCTCTCTGAATGTGCAAAAAATGATTGCCATTCAAAGACGTCTCCTGTACACCAAACCAGGGGTGGTATTTACTTACCTTCCCTACCAGGTCACAAATGTGAGAGCACACGCGTGTGAGCTCGCTTGGCTCGCATGAGCCCCATCCACATATGTGCACGGCCTCAAAACATGCCTAAATAGGACTGCATAGAGCTGGGTCGGGCCCACCCAGGATTTCCGCTACCGGTTCAGGCGAATCGGTCTGAACCAGTTGAATACCACCTTGGCACCAAACCCAATTTTTCAGATGGAGTAAGCACTCTTGTGTGTATATCAAGCTTCTGTGTAGCTCAGTCCTTGCCTCTGGTATCCCACTGATTTATGTAGTCAGCAAAGTGATTGTCCTCCTGCAGTGTTCGAAGGCTAAGACTGAGATGACTGTAGATGGTCTGCTTGGAAAAATGTCTTTGCAGATTCTCAGTCATCCAGGTCACGGTCATCCCAAAGGTGCTTTTTCCCAAAGCCAACTGGACCTTCTTGGGATTTTTTCTTTGAAAACATTTGACTTCTCATCTGAAGAAGTTTCTTCAGTTCTTGGATGAAGAACTTCTTGGATGAACTTCTTGAACCGAAGAAGAAGCTTCTTGGACGAGAAGCGAAACATTTTCAAGGAAAAAGATCCAAGAAAATCCAGTTGGCTTTTTTGGGTAAAGTATGTTTGGGACATCTAGTTGGAAAGAAAGGTTGGGGTGGGATTCCCACCGCTCCTACCTTGCGCCCCAACTCTGAGAAAGAGCAAGAAAAAAATGCACCTCCAGAATTCTCATTCTTGCTAGTCAGACTTCCTGACTTACTCGCAGAGGGGCCCAAAGTATTCTGGCGGGCATTTGCAGGAGTAGCTGTAGACGTCATCCACACAGGTCCCTCCATTCTGGCATTGGTGCCTTACACAGTCGTCTACGTTGATATGGCAACGTTTCCCGATGAAGCCCTTATGACAGACGCACTGGAAGTCCCCCACTAGGTCTTCGCACTCGCCGTGAAGACATGGGCTAGATTTGCACTCATCCGTGTTGGTCTCACACAGCGGCCCTTCCCACCCAGGCTGGCAGTCACAACCGAAGGCGTTGAAGAGGTCCAAGCAGGAGCCTTTGTGATGACACGGATTGGAAGAACAGATGTCTGCTCCCTGGCAGCCCAGAAGGAGGGCCCTGCCTGTCACCTGAACGAATTGTTCTGGCTGTGGGTAAAAAGGGTGGCTGGACAGAGGCAAAAACAGGCCCCCAATGTCTACGTGTCCGAGGCAGCCCGTGAAGTTTTCAGCCAAGACAATAAATGCGTCGCTTTTTAAGAAATCCAAGTTGCCGGCATTACCCAGGAGAGTTGTATTGGTGGAATCATCCAGTTGGAGGTGCCACCTTGATGAATAGGCTGAGGGCTCTTCCATGGTCAACAAGAGGGTGTGCCAGGAGCCATCGGCGATGGGCGTGGGCCTGAGAAAGCTTGCTCCCTCGACTCCATTCCCGCTCCGGATTTCAACCAGGAGTGAAGAGTTTTGAATAGCCACCAGAAGGGAATCGACTTCCTCTGTGGCTTGCATCAAAACGGCGTCGCTATCTCGCGTCCTGAAATCCAGGCGGAGGCTGTGAAGAGCTCTGGCGATAGACATGTTTGCTGTGAATTCAACGGCATCGTGCTCGTCAAATGTGGCATTGGCCAGACCTGCAGGATGACACGGTAATCAAAAGATCATGAGTGGAAGGGCTGTCCAGTGGAGACACCAAGGACAGGGGTGGGGCTGCTGGGGGTTCACAGGGGTTTGGGAGAACCTCTAGCTAAGATTCCGTGCAGTTCGGAGAACCCCCAAATCGCACTCCTGGATGGTTCTTCCCACCCCACCCCACCCCTCCTGGGAGTCCCCACATGGCCCGTTTTGGATGCAGGTAAGTGCAGGGCGCACACGGTGGCTCGGGGAGGGTGAAAAATGGGCTTACTGGAAGTTCAGGAAGGCCTCCAGAGGGCCTCTGGAGCCTGGGGAGGCCATTTTCCCCCTCCCGGAGGCTCAAGAAAAGCCTCCAGAGCCCGGGGAGGGCAAAAACACCCCCCACCATGGTGCAGGAGACCAACTATACCCACCATGGCCACGCCCAGCCAGTAACCGGGCAGAGAACCCCTTACTAAAATTTTTGAAGCCCACCCCTGACCAAGGAGCACCCCAAAGATCTCCACCAGGAAGTTCAAGGAAGATGAACGTTCGTCGAAGACCATTCTGAGGCCATCTCAAGGAGTGAAATACTAAGCTGACCCAGATATATAAACAGAGTTCCTTGGGAAGAGAAATCAATCAGAGTAAATTTCTAGAGATTTTCGGTCCTCAAGGTCATGGTTGTCCCAAAGGTGCTTTTTTTTCCAGGAGGCAACTGGACTTTCTTGTTTTTTTCTTCCTTTTGAAGACGTTTCACCTCTCATCCACGGAGCTTCTTCAGCTCTGACTGGATGATGGTGGGGAATGGAAGGATTTATACTCCTTGCAGACAGCTAGTCATTTGCATCCTTTGAGAGCAGGGCTGTCAAACTCCTGGTCCGCGGGCCGAATGAGTTCACACATTGGCCACGTCTACGCCTGGCTTAGCGAAGGGGAGAAAAATCCCAATATGTCACATGCCGCCGCCATGAGTTTGACAGCCCTGTTTTAGAGGGTCATTGAAGCACTTGGAAGTTTATCCAGAGGGAAAATTGCAGAGTGCAGGAACCATTTGCACCACTCAGGCGACCCTGAGGACACAGATAAACCTCCAAGTGGCCTCAACGACCCTCAAAAAAGATGCAAATGACCAGCTGGCTGCAAAGAGTATAAATCGTTCCATTCCCCCACTATCCTGTCAGAACCGAAGAAGCTTCTTGGATGAGAAGCAAAACGTCTTCAAAAGAAAAAAACAAAATAAGAAAGTCCAGTTGACCTCCTGAAAAAAGCCCCTTTGGGACAATCAGAGGAAACATAAGTCATCATAAACGAAAGTTCCTCGAAGCTAAAACTGGGAACTTCAACAAGTGGACGCGAATCCCGTCCCTTGAGCTTCTTTCCAGAGGGTGGTGGGAAAACCCTTGTTTAAATTTTAATTTAAATTTCCTGGAATGGAAAACAAGAGCACACGGAGGCTTACCAAGAAGAATGTTCAGGATTTGCGCCATGACCCCATGACTTGGATTAGAAACGACCTAAGACTTCAAGCCATCTTTTTAAAGAATTAGCAGGCTGAGTGTAATGGGATCTACCACAGATTTGTACCAGGCTGAGATCATGAGGAAAAGGGTCTCCAGACCCTCCCCTCCCTCCCCCGTTTAAAAAAAAAACAAGCAAAAACGATACTTCCGCAGTTGCCTACAATTCCTGGAGGAACACTTACAAACATAACCGGAGGGGACATCCACACAAGCAGTAGCTGGAGGACACAAATCTTTTTGGCACCAGACTTTCTCCTCGCAACATTTTCCAGTAAAGTTGGGTGGGCAACTGCAGTTGAAGTCATTCCAGGTGACGGTACAGAGACCACCGTTGAGGCAAGGAGAAGACTGAAAGACCAAAGGAACAGGATTAGCGGGGAAAGTGGTTCTGTCGGGCTTCCGAGGAACACCTCCAAATGAAAGAAAACCCCGACGCTCAAAGTTCCTCAAAGTTCCACTTTATTAGAAGACGTCATATGATGTCTTCTAAAACATATGAAGAATGGTTGCAGGAACTCAGTATGTCTAGTTTAATGAAAAGAAGGACTAGGGGAGACAGGATAGCAGTCTTCCAATATCTCAGGGGTTGCCACAAAGAAGAAGGAGTCAAGCTATTCTCCAAAGCACCTGAGGATAGAACAAGAAGCAACAGGTGGAAACTAAGCAAGGAGAGAACTAAGGAGAAATTTCCTGACAGTGAGAACAATTAATCAGTGGAACGACTTGCCTGCAGAAGCTGTGAATGTACCAACACTGGAAATTTTTAAGAAAATGTTGGATAGCCATTTGTCTGAAATGGTGTAGGGTTTCCTGCCTCGGCCGGGGGTTGGACTAGAAGACCTCCAAGGTCCCTTCCAACTCTGTTATTATGTTATGTTATGTCATATTGGCACCTCTGGGAAAACCCGAATCTGAAAGCTTCCAGGTTTTCCCCACCCGAAGGAAAGTCCAAGCCCCATGATGGCGAACCTATGGCACATGTGCCAGAAGGTGGCACGCAGAGCTATCTGTCCGGGCAAGCACCCGTTGCTCTTCTGGGTTCTGGCACGCGGGCCAGCTGGTTTTCATGTGCGCGGGAGTGCCGGAAACCGGAAGATTAGGTGGGTTGGACTCAACCTGAGGAAATCTCTCTCGGTGTTCAAATCAGGAGTGATCCAATAGAATTCAGAACCTCAACCATTATAATCCCCATTCCTGGTGTCTCTAGTTCAGTGATTCTCAGCCTTGTCGCAGAATTCTGCCAAGGTTGAGAAATGTCACTCTAGTCCCGGTGTCTGCAACCTGTGGCTCTGGAGCCGTATGCGGCTCTTTTGTCTCCCTGTCTGTTGAACCAACCACTGGCTGGCCCCTCCACTCACCCTCCCCTCCCAGTCAATCCTCGCCTGGCCTGAGAAGGTAAGGGCTATGGCAGGGGATGGAGACTCTCTCCATATTCCAGAAGCACTCCTGTGCTTGCTATATCTCGCAGGCGCTTCTTTCGGCCCTTGTTGGTACTGCGTGCATCTCGGTCACTCGGGGAGATGCGTGACTTGCTCTCTGCCCCGAGACACTGACCCAGCCCAGTTGCGGCCAATGCTCTGCATCGTAATGGGCTCCAGGAGGAGGAGGGGACACCGTCTTCCCCCATTGTGAAGCACGCTAAATTTAACTGTGCTGCGCAAGGCACTGTGAGAGCAGCAGACAGGCTATAGAGGTGGCAACAGCAGTGGTGTCGGCCGCAGCCAGGCCAAGCCAGTGTCTCGGGGCAGAGAGCAAGTCACGCATCTCCTTGAGCAACCAAGATGTATGCAGCGCCAACAAGGGCTGGAAGAAGCGCCTGCGAGATATGGCAAGTACAGGGGCGCTGGAATATGGAGTGGGTCTCCATCGCCCGCCGTCACCCTTACCTTCTCAGGCCAGGCGAGGAGTGACTGGGAGGGGAGGGTGAGAGGCAGGGACAGCCAGTGGTGGGTTTAGCCGACAGGGGACAAAAGAGCTGAAATGACTCTTGATTTAAATATGGTAAAAAGCACCCAGAACAACATCAGCAACAACAAAAACCCACCAACCCTAGACTGTTTTTGGAAATGGTTCAAGAAGGAACACAAACACACGGACGCACCCACACACACATGAGACACACACAGAGAGAGAGAGAGATGAAAGATGGAGAGACAGAGAAAGAGAGAGACAGAAAGGGAAAGAAAGAGAGAGAAAGGAAGGAAGGAAGGAAGGAAGGAAGGAAGGAAGGAAGGAAGGAAGGAAAGAAAGAGAGAGAGAGAGTGAGTGAGTGAGAGAGAGAGAGAGAGAGAGAGAAAGAGATCTGTTTCCCACAGAAAACACCAGGAGCCACAAAACTTGGGTAAGCGTGGCGGGGTGTGAGTGTGTCATGTGACTGGGTGGGAGTGAGTGATGTCGAGTTGGCCACGCCCACCCAGGTTTTGTGGCTCCCGGTGATTTCTTTTCTGTGGGAAACGGGTCCAAATGGCTCTTTGAGTGTTTTAAGACCCCTGCTCTAGTCCCATAGATCCCATGGCAAGAATGAATGACCACAAGGCATGCAGAGAAGGTGCTTCCTTGCAGATGGAGATGGTTGGTGTTGGGTTTTTTTTGTTCATAAACAGAGCTCGGGAACATGAATGGAGATGTTGAACATAAAGAGAAGATCCATACCTCACCTTGCTGGTTTTCCTTAGTCTTGTTCTCCAGATCGTTCTCCTTCTGGCCGCATGAGAAGTAAGAACACAGCAAGGAAATGCTATATCTCTAGGAGCATCTAGGCTAGTCTCACCAATCTCGGCCAAAGCTATTCTCCAAACCGGATTAGAGCAGGAGCTCCCACCCCCGGCCCAGAAGCATCCTGAACTCTATCTGCTGAAGCGTTTCGGCATGGACGTGTGACTGCGCAACACAACGCTTTCTCTGACAAATTTGGCGGCCATAGTCTTGACCATGGGAGTTCACGCCACAAGGTGAAGCTTAGCGAGGGGCTCTGCTGAGCTCTTATTTTGCCTGCAATCATCAACCGTTTGAGATCCCTCAACAATTGAACCACCTCAGGAAATAATGCTACAAGTATACTGACCTCTGGTTCACCCAATATTGTGTCTGCGCCCCCTGAGCCGAGCCTCCTGCCAGAAAGTGACTTGGAAAGTGAGGGGGAAGGGTCATCAGGACTTACCTCAGGAGCACCGGCTTCCCTGGCTCAGCTCCAGGAGCCAGAGGCAGGCCAGGTAGAAGAGATAACGAGGCCTCCATCCCCTGACTCTTCCCCCCAGGCCACGCCTCCAGACCCAGCTGATGGCAATCAGGCCTGGCTGGACCCTAGGTTTCATAGGCAGGAGAGGAGGGAACAACAAAAGCAAGGGTGGGGCAGGCCTAGGAAGTGCTGAGTCATGGAGCCACACCCCACAGGATATAAAGACAGCGAGAGCTGCTGTGCCTCTTCATAGCAGGCAAATGAACTGATTAACTAAGAGCTAAAGTACTGTTTGTTCCTGGGTGACTCATCGGCGTCGAGGGAGATAACAGAGACACTTGGCAGATGCTCATAGTTTGCTGCCAGAGCTGATAGTGCCGGCTAATTAAGCTATCGCTCGGACGGAGGCGAGGGGGGACAGAACACCCAGCGCACTGTTTCATCCCACCCATAGAGAGGTTTTCCCCATGTTCAGAAATATCTGGATGCATCTGGGCTCCTTCAGCCTGGTCCTTACCTTGCAGGCATTATCCGAGAGGCATTCTGGAACAACGTTCTGGTATTGCCCCACATACACATCCTGTGGAAGGCTGTCGTTATCTGGAGGAGGGAAAAACTGCATCTGGTAGTGGTTGAGTTGGATATCCTGCAGGCAGCCTTTAAAAGGGCCTCCCCAGAGGTCCAGGTTTTCTTGGTGGGGGAGCCCGCCCACATGAATCTCAAAATTAGCCGCAAGAAGGGCGATGGCCAGATCTCCCAGCTCTTCTTCTCTGTTTAATAGGCTGGCCCGAGCGAGGCCTTCATGGAAGGAGAGTACCACAAAGTGCCTGGTGCCATCGGCCAGATTTCCAGAAGTTCCCACCGAAGCAGCCGATGGCGCTTCGATCTGGAGCCTCCCATCCTTCAAGTACACTGTGAGGAAAACATCACTTCTGTTGCTGATCTGGAAGATGAGGCCATCGGCCTTCCGTGTCCGGATGAAAAAGGAGAGGTTAAAATTGGGCCCGAAGCTGTCGGGAACCTCAAAGGTGACAAAGCTAGAAGAATTATCCTGGCCGAAGGTTGCTGAGGGTGACTCTGGAAAGGAGAGAAAAAAACACTTTCCAGTTCCAAGCCAAGGAGAGCAAACAACTCGAAAACTTCTATGGGTTTCAACCATCAACCATGGCTTCTACTAGAGGCAGTATTTCAGAAGGCCTATGGAGTTCTGGGTTCCAAAAATGTCTGGTATAATCTCTACATTTTAGGACTGAAGGCTAAAACATATCAAGAACAGTTGAAGGAACTGGGTATGTCTAGTTTGATTAAAAGAAGGACTAGGGGAGACAGGATAGCAGTGTTCCAATATCTCAGGGGCTGCCACAAAGAAGAGGGAGTCAAGCTATTCCCCAAAGCACCTGAGGGCAGGACAAGAAGTGATGGATGGAAACTCATCAAGGAGAGAAGCAGCTTAGAACTAAGGAGAAATTTCCTGACAGTGAGAACAATTAATCAGTGGAACAACTTGCCTCCAGAAGTTGTGAATGCTCCAACACTGGAAATTTTTTAGAAGATGTTTCCTGACTAAGCAGGGAGTTGAACTAGAAGACCTCCAAGGCAGGGCTGGGCTGCTGGGGGTTCACAGTGGTTTGGGAGAACCTCTAGCTAAGATTCTGTGCAGTTCGGAGAACCCCCAAATCCCACTCCTGGCTGGCCCCTCCCACCCCATCCCGCCCCTCCCAGGAATTCCCATGCAGCACGTTTTGGATGCAAGTAAGTGCAGGGTGTGCACGGAGGCTTGGAGAGGGCAAAAAATGGGCCTACCAGAGGGCGTCTGGAGCCTGGGGAGGCCCTTTTCACCCTCCCGGAGGCTCCAGAGCCTGGAGAGGGCAAAAACATTCCCCCTCCCGCTGTGGTGCAGGAGTCTGACTAGGCCACGCCCACCCAGCAACCTGGCAGAGAACCCCTTGCTAAAACTTTTTGAATCCCACCCCTCCTCCAAGGTGCCTTCCATGCTATCACACGAAGCTATTTAATGGTTGTGGCACTGCCTTCTCTCTGTCTTCCTTCATCTCGGATAAGAACCCCAAACAAATTCTTGTTGTGACTCCAGCCCCCGAACCTGGCCCCATGCCCGAAAGTGACACCGAGAGTGAGGGGGAAGGGCCAGTAAGGCTTACCTCGGGAGTACCGATGCCTTTGGCTCGGCTCCAGGAGCCAGAACCAAACCAGTCGGAGGACGTAATGAGGCCGTCATCCCCTGATTCCTCCCTTCCCCAGGCTACGCCTTCAGACCCAGCTGATAATAATAATCAAGCTTGGATTGACCCGCGCTTCAGAAGATTAGAGAGGCGGCGTCATCAAAAGGAAGGGTGGGGCAGATATATAAGGAGCTTTGGGACTGCTCTCACTCCACCAGAAGCAAAGTTTAGCTGAACCGTATCAAAAAGAACTGAAAGACTTGCTACGTGAGTCATTTGTTTGAACTTTGGCAGGCAGCTGCAATTTCTCTGCCAGGACTGATAAGAGCCGTGAATCCACTGGCTGAAGGCCAGCTCATGGGTCTGAAGTGGGGAAGGAGACAGAACAATTTTTGTTATTCTACCGAAACCAAGCAGACGAATTCCCCGCCTACCACCGGCTCCTATCACTGTTTCTGAAAATATTTTTCATTTCTTACCCAAATTCCTCTCAATACGTGCTACTCACCATAGGAGCAAGTGTGACCTTCGTAAGGCCGGGAACAGTGACAGCGGAAGTCCGTCCAGAAGTCAATGCATTGGCCACCGTGGGAGCAAGGCTGAGACTGACACCACTCCGTTCTCTCACAACCCAGTTGAAACCCAGGAAGCTGTAGACCTTCGACGTCCTCGGGTAGGAGTATCTTAGAGTCAATCTGCAAGTCTTCCAGGCAACCAGTGAAGTGTCCCGTGCAGTTGATCATTAACGTCTCCTCGACTCCCCCAACGTATATATTCAGAAATGAGGGCAGAAGAGAGACAGGGGTCGTCTCGCCAAGGGGATGTCTGAACAGGCAGATGCCCCCTTGGCAAGCTTCATGCCACAGCCTGAATTCCAGAGACTCTTGCAGAGAGACTTCTGCCTTGTGCCAATGGCCATCGTTCACCGGGGGTGCCTCCAGCGTGAAAGATATGTTGGCCTCCTGGGTCAAGAGCATCACCTGTAGGAGGCCAGCGTAGAGTTCCAGGAGCAGATGCTCCGTTTGGTGGCCTCGGTAGAAAAGGAGGCCACTGAGAAGAGTGGTCCGGAACCGGAGAGCCACGCTGGCTCCGTGACCACTGGTGTTCTTATCATCGGCAGATGCGTTGATTAAGAGGTAGCCGTTGTCCGTGAGGGAGAAAGTGGTTGGGGTGGAGCAGGTGGGCCCGTAAAATCCAGGAGGGCACTGGCACAGGTAGCCGTGGGCCTCCGACTGGAAGGTGGGGACACACACAGCCCCATTCTGGCAGTGGTGGGTCTTGCAGCCCGTGAGCTCCACCGAGCAGTTCTTCCCACCCCAGGCTACGCCACCTGGGTTGAAGATGCAATGGCAGTTGTAGTCGGCGATGGTGTCTTCGCAGGTACCTCCATTTTCACAAGGGTGGCCTTCGCATTCGTCGATGTCATTGGCACACTCGATGCCTAAGCAGACAGGGAAAAGGCAAGGGGAGAGGGGGAATGAGCTTCTGAGTTTGCACAACTATACACAGTGAAGCTGCCACAAAGAAGAGCGGGTCAACTTATTTTACAGAGGGCGGAACAAGAAACGACGGATGGAAAGTAATCAAGGAGAGAAGCAATCTAGAATTAAGGAGAAACTTCCTAACAGTGAGAACAATTAACCAGTGAGACAGCAGAAATTGGGGTTACTTCATCACTGGAAGATTTTTAAGAAAAGACTGGACAGTCACTTGTCTGGAATGGTGTAGGACCATGATGGCGAACCTATGGCAAATGCCACCAGTGACACGCAGAGTCGTATCATTCCCATCACCCATCTCCTTCCACTTATGAATGTATGATTGTAACTTTGTTGTTTGTATCCTTACAATTTATATTGATATTGATTGGTTCCTGATTGCTTATTTGTACCATATGGCTATCATTAAGTGTTGTATCTTAGAATTCTTGATGAACGTATCTTTTCTTTTATGTACACTGGGAGCATATGCATCAAGACAAATTCCTTGCGTGTCCAATCACACTTGGCCAATAAAAAATTCTATTCTGTATAATAATAGTACTAGTAATAATAACAACAACAACAACAACAACAACAACAACAACAACAGAGTTGGAAGGGACCTTGGAGGTCTTCTAGTCCAACCCCCTGCCCAGGCAGGAAACCCTACACTATTTCAGACAAATGGTTATCCAACATTTTCTTAAAAATTTCCAGTGTTGGAGCATTTACAACTTCTGCAGGAAAGTTGTTCCACTGGTTAATTGTTCTAACTGTCAGGAAATTTCCTTAGTTCTAAGTTGCTTCTCTCCTTGATTAGTTTCCACCCATTGCTTCTTGTTCTACCCTCAGGTGCTTTGGAGAACAGCCCGACTCCCTTTTCTTTGGGGCAGCCCCTGAGATATTGGAACGCTGCTATCATGTCTCCCCTAGTCCTTCTCTTCATTAAACTAGACAGACCCAGTTCCTGCAACCGCTCTTCATATGTTTTAGCCTCCAGTCCCCTAATCATCTTTGTTGCTCTTCTCTGCACTCTTTCTAGAGTCTCCACATCCTTTTTACATCGTGGCGACCAAAACTGAATGCAATATTCGAAGTGTGGCCTTACCAAGGCCTTATAAAGTGGTATTAACACTTCACGTGATCTTGATTCTATCCCTCTGTTGATGCAGCCTAGAACTGTGTTGGCTTTTTTGGCAGCTGCTGCACACGGCTGGCTCATATCTAAATGATTGTCCACTAGGACTCCAAGATCCTATTCTATTCTATTCTATTCTATTCTATTCTATTCTGTTCTGTTCTATTCTATTCTATTCTATTCTATTCTATTCTATTCTATTCTGTGTGGGCATGCAAACATTGCCCTAGTTCAGTTTCTGCATGCACGCGCGCGCCAGCCAGCTAATTTTTGGGCCTTCCAGACCCACCGGAAGTCAGGAAACAGGCTGTTTACAGCCTCTGGAGGGCCTGTGGGGGGGTGAAGAAGGCCATTTTTGTCCTCCCCAGGCTCCAAGAAAGCCTCTGGAGCCTGGGGAGGGCGAAAAACGGGCCTACCAGGCCCACTGGGCCATTGTGTGCCAAAAGAGGGGTGAGTGCGCTCATGTGCATGGGTGGGGCACATTGAATTATGGGTGTGGCCAGGCACACGCACGATTCCTCCCCCCCGTGCTCCCGTCGCTTTTGGCATGGGATGGCAAAAAGGTTAGCCATCCCTGGTATAGATCCACTGGTATTTGATCTCCTGCTTGAGCCATCCAGGTCCCATCCAGCTCAATTCCTTATTGGTTGTACAACTGTACAAAAATTGATTGAGGTTCAGACAAATTTCAGCACAGGTGGTGTTGTGTCTGCGCCCCCCAAGCCAGGACCCCTGCCAGAAAGTGACTCGGAAAGTGAGGGGGAAGGGCCGT
Source organism: Ahaetulla prasina (assembly GCF_028640845.1). NCBI lineage: Eukaryota > Metazoa > Chordata > Lepidosauria > Squamata > Colubridae > Ahaetulla > Ahaetulla prasina. The sequence continues at coordinate 11,405,755 of NC_080554.1, read as the reverse complement.
CAGAATGTACCTCTAGAGCACCGGCTTCCCTGGCTCAGCTCCAGGAGTCAGAGGCAGGCCAGGTGGAGGAGATAACGAGGCCTCCGTCCCCTGACTCTTTCCCCCCCCAGGCCACGCCTTCAGACCCAGCTGATGGCAATCAGGCCTGGCTGGACCCTAGGTTTCGAAGGCAGGAGAGGCGGGAACAACAGAAGCAGGGGTGGGGCAGGCCTAGGAAGTGCTGAGTCATGGAGGCCACACCCCACAGGATATAAAAGCAGCAAGGGCTGCCATACCACTTCGTGACAAGCAAATCAACTGCTTAACTAGAGGTGAAGTACTGTTTGTTCCTGGTTGACTCATCGGCATCAAGCGAGATAACAGAGACACTTGGCAGACGCTCACTAGTTTGCTGCCAGAAGCTGATAGTTGCCGGCTAATTAAGTCATCGCTCGGACTGAGGCGAGGGGGACAGAACAGGTGGACTGGATTTCCTTCAGCCCTGGGCGGCTACAGACATGCCAAGCTAAATAGAGATGGGGATCCATATGTATTTGTGGACTGTTGAAGAGTCAGTAGCCCTGATTCAACAGCCTCTGGAGCCTCTTGCAGCTCCTCACACACATTCCCACTAATTCCCAAGAATGCTGGCCAGATAAACAAAGTTCTGGATTATTTATTTTAAGAGCCTTACACTTTGCCCACAAGAAGGAACTGGAACGCAACCAAGCGGAATTTGCAAAACTTTCTCTCCCCTACATTGAGATAGCTCGTAGCCAATTCAAGCTGGATAAGATTGATCTTGCCCAACACCTCACCAACTTTTAAGATGCGCGGACTTCGACTCCCAGAGTCCTCCAGCCAGCATTTTTTGTTAGATTGGTCTAACAAGTGGCAACTTCAAATGCTTTGTCTTGCACATTGGCAAAAAAAATAAATCAAAACATAAAATGCAAATTAGATGGACATGACCTTATAGATGACCCTCACTCTGTCAAAGACCCTGGAGTACTCATTTCTAAAGATCTAAGTGCCAGAGCCCACTGTAACAACATTGCCAAAAAGGCACTAAGAGTTGTTAACCTAATCTTGCATAGCTTCTTCTCTGGTAATATTGTACTACTAACTAGAGCATACAAAACCTTTGCTAGACCAATCCTTGAATACAACTCATCTGTCTGGAACCTGCACTGCATATCGGGCATTAATACAATTGAGAGAGTCCAGAGATATTTCACAAGAAGAGTCCTCCACTCCTCCGCTCGCAATAAAACACTTATGCTACCAGACTCCAAATTTTGGGCTTAGACAATTTAGAACTACGCAGACTTCAATCTGACCTAAGCATAGTACATAAAATTATCTACCACAATGTCCTACCTGTCAATGACTACTTCAGCTTCAACCGCAACAATACACGAGCAAATAATAGATACAAACTCAAGGTAAACCGCTCTAAACTCGATTGCAGAAAATATGACTTCAGCAACAGAGTGGTTAATGCCTGGAACGCACTACCAGACTCTGTGGTCTCATCCCCAAACCCCCAAAACTTTAAGCTTAAACTGTCTGCTTTTGACCTCACCCCATTCCTAAGAGGTCTGTAAGGGGTGTGCATAAGTGCACCCACATGCCTACCGTCCCTGTCCTAATATTCCTTTTTTCTTACCTGCTTCATACCTGCTTCACTTCAGAAATTGGACACCTATCCAATATCTTTCAGAACCTCCTTGGTTGGTGATGATACCACCAAAAATCAAACAGCCATATCTAACCAGGAGCCACATGTCACATGGAGAAATAAGAGTAGAGTAGAGTAGAGTAGAGTAGAGTAAAATAGAATAGAATAGAATAGAATAGAATAGAATAGAATAGAATAGAATAGAATAGAATAGAATAGAATAACAGTTGGAAGGGACCTTGGAGGTCTTCTAGTCCAACCCCCTGCTCAGGCAGGAAACCCTACACCATTTCAGACAAATGGTTATCCAACATCATCTTAAAAACTTCCGGTGTTGGAGCATTCGCAACTTCTGGTGGCAAGTTATTCCACTGATTAATTGTTCTCACTGTCAGGAAATTTCTCCTTAGTTCTAGGTTGCTTCTCTCCTTGATTATTTTCCACCCATTGCTTCTCTGGAGAATAGCTTGACTCCCTCTTCTTTGGGGCAGCCCCTGAGATACTGGAAGACTGCTATCATGTGTCCCCTAGTCCTTCTTTTCCTTAAACTAGACATGCTCAGTTCCTACAACCATTCTTCCCATGTTTTATCCTCCAGCCCCCTAATCCTCTTGGTTGCTCTTCTCTGCATTCTTTCTAGAGTCTCCACATCTTTTTTACATCGTGGCGACCAAAACTGGATGCAGGATTCCAAGTGTAGCCTTACCAAGACTTGCAAGATTCTGAAATGCAGTTTTACAGTACAGTAGAATTAGCTCAGCTAGTCATGTTGTGTGTTTTTTCCTGGCGGGGCTGAAGAGACAAAACTAGAAACATTTTTTTAATGGAAAAAATGGATTGACTATATTCAATGTAGATATCAGACTACGAGTTATCAGACTGTTTTTGAATGATTATGATGTATTATTTCTGATTGTTTTCGGGGAAACTTAGGAATTGATGATTGTAGGGGTATAATTAAGTTGGGACGAAATTTTTTTAGCATATGTTTGTTTTATCTTTAACTATACCTTGTGCTCGTTCCGGGAAGTCGGGGAGGGTTGTGAAGGAGGGGAGGGAGGTGGGGGGAAAGGGGGAAAAAAATTTTGTAAAACTTTTTGAATAAAAAAAAAAAAGTAGAAACATTTTTTAGGTTCCCATTGGACCTCCGTTCAGAAGGGGAAATAACTTTCCTTGTTCTAATAAACTCTCATTCCAAAAACAGGTTCTCCGTAGCTGACACAGCTTAAATCGGGTTGGGGAGTCCTGCAGTTCTACCCAACATTAAATTAATCCCCATGGCCTCTCAGCCTCCCTTCTTGGGGGCTAATTAAGGATGGAACTGTGCCCTGGGAAACCATGTTTTGATTCCTTCTTTGTTTGTTTTGCCACGGAAGGGAAGATCTGTTGTTGTTTTGATGGCTGGCACCCAGCCTGCCCTCATCAAATCTCTTCCCAATTGATCTACACAAAGAAGCCAAGACATGTCTTGGTTGGAAGAGTAGGTAAAGGTGAAAGTAAAGGTTCCCCTCGCACATACGTGCTAGTCGTTGCCGACTCTAGGGGGCGGTGCTCATCTCCGTTTCAAAGCCAAAGAGCCAGCGCTGTCCAAAGACGTCTCCATGGTCATGTGGTCGGCATGACTCAACGCCAGAGGCGCACGGAACGCTGTTCCCTTCCCACCAAAGGTGGTCCCTATTTTTCCTACTTGCATTTTTTACCTGTTTTCGAAACTGCTAGGTTGGCAGAAGCTGGGACAAGAAACGGGAGCTCACCCTGTTACACGGCAGCACTAGGGATTCGAACCGATCGACAAGCTCAACATCCTAGCCCCTGAGCCACCCTAACGGAAGAGTAAGTATAAGGAGATAAAGAACCAGTAGTCATTCCTCTCTCCAATATGGCCTCCCGTGGCAGTTTGAGTCATGGATGATTGTTGCATTTCCTGAATGCAACAAGCCAGCATTAAGCCATGAAGCCACAGAATGCACAAAACCCTCCATTAGGGCAGGTGTAATATTGTCCGGGTGTAATATTGCCCAGTGGCTAAGATGCTGAGCTTGTTGATCGAAAATGGTTGGCAGTTTGGCGGTTCGAGTCTCTAGTGCCGTGTAATGGGGTGAGCTCCCGTGACTTGTCCCAGCTTCTGCCAACCTAGCAGTTTGAAAGCAGGTAAAAAATGCAAGTAGAAAAATAGGGACCACCTTTGGTGGGAAGGGAATGGCGTTCCGTGCACCTTTGGCATTGAGTCATGCCAGCCACATGACCACAGAGACGTCTTCGGACAGTGTTGGCTCTTCGGCTTTGAAACAGAGATGAGCACCGCCCCCTAGAGTCGGGAATGACTAGCACATATGTGCGGGGGAACTTTTACCTTAATATTGCTCAAGCTGTGCTCCTTAGCCAACTCAACAGGGCTGGCCTTTCAAAACCTGCTCTCTTGAAAGCAGCTTCGATCCTGTCACATTTAACACAACCTGCAAAGATTTGTGCAAGGCCACAAAACACAGGCAACCTCAAGGGATACCTGAAATCAGGATCTTTTTCCCAGTATGGTCCTTTGAGTTTGGAAACGTGTCAAATTTTGCAAGGGAGTGGACAATCGCTTAAACATGAGCCAGCCATGTGCAGCAGCAGCCAAAAAAGCCAATACAATCCTTGGTTGTATAAACGGAGGCATAGAATCGAAATCATGTGACGTGTTAGTACCACTTTGTAAAGCTTTTGCAAGGCCACACCTGGAATACGGCATCCAGTTTTGGTCACCAATTTACAAAAAAAGTTGTTGAGACTTTGGAAAAAGTGCAAAGAAGAGCAACTAAGAGGGTCAAAGGCCTCGAGACAAAAACCTATGAAGAACGGTTGCAGAATTTGGGTTTGGCTAGTCTAGAGAAAAGAAGGACTGGGGGGGGCATGAAAAGCAGCATTCCAGTATTTGAGGGGCTGCCACAAAGAAGACGGGGTCAACTTATTTTCCAAAGCACCAGAAGGCAGGACAAGAAACAATGGATGGAAATTAACCAAGCAGAGAAGCAACCTGGAATTAAGGAGAAACTTCCTAACAGGGAGAACAATTAACCAGTGGAACAGCTTGCCACCAGAAGTTGTGAGTGCTTCATCACTGGAGGTATTTAAGAAGAGATTGGATGGTCACTTGTCTGAAATGGTATAGAGTCTCCTGCCTGGGCAGGTGGCTGGACTAGAAGACCTCCAAGGTCTCTTCAAGCTCTATTCTGGTTGATTGATTGATTGATTGATTGATTGATTGATTGATTGATTGACAGTGAGAAGAATTAACCAGTGGAGCAGCTTGCCTGCAGAAATTGTGGGTCACTGGAGGTTTTTAAGAAGAGAGTGGACAGTCACTTGTCTGAAATGGCATAGGATCTCCTGCTTGACGATGGGGCTGGTCTAGAAGACCTCCAAGGTCCCTTCCAGCTCTGCTCTGATTCTGACTTCTCTTCCATGGAGATATTCCTTTGCTTCAGCAAAGAATCCAAAGGAGACCTTTGGATTCCCCTTTCACGAAAAACAAGAATCCGCTGAAGGCACTTTTCTGTCAGCAAGAATAAAATAGGCTGGAATGTGCCAGGAAATATTTGACAATCCAGGTTTGTGGGAGGGAGGGAGGGAGACTTGGGGGAAGGGGGTGGCAGGGAGTCCTTAGTAAAAAAAAAAAAAAAAAAAGGAAGGAAGGATGTCTTGTTTTCAAGAGGAGGCTAGATTAGATACACCATAGTTCAACCCGTTTCTGCCGCTAGTTCCGGAACGCCCTTGGGTTTTCCAGGGATGTTCTCTTTCCCCTGTGAGGAAAATCCCTGCAGCTAAAATGGAGTTTGTTAGATGTTAGGATCCAAGGTAAAAGGAAAAGGTTCCCCTCGTACATACGTGCTAGTCGTTCCCGACTCTAGGGGGCGGTGCTCATCTCCGTTTCAAAGCCGAAGAGCCAGCGCTGTCCGAAGACGTCTCCGTGGTCATGTGGCCGGCATGACTCAACGCCAAAGGTGCACGGAACGCTGTTCCCTTCCCACCAAAGGTGGTCCCTATTTTTTCTACTTGCGTTTTTTACCTGCTTTCGAACTGCTAGGTTGGCAGAAGCTGAGACAAGTCACGGGAGCTCACCCTGTTACTAGGGATTCAAACCGCCGAGCTGCCGACCTTTCGATCGACAAGCTCAGCGTCTTAACCCCTGAGCCACCACGATTAGGATCCAAGAGTTGCCACCAAAGGAAAACTGCACGTCGCTAGGACATCATCAAGGAAAGCTAAGTGACCCATTAAGCCTATGCTAATTAATGTGTTAATATGTTAATTAGCTGTCGCTAATTAACATATTAACGCGTGCAATCCGTCTGTCTGCTGGGAATTCCTTCCCTTCTGCAGACAGACAGACAAGATCTTGATCTGTCAGCAGGCACTGCACCCCACTATTGGGGATAAGCAGTGGTGTGTGTGTGTAGAGTGGAGAAAAGAAGTAAGGACAGAGATAAAGAAAAGGAAAGGAAAACAAACGTACTAAATAGTTTATACCAACTCGGTTTATGCGCAACCATCTCGGCTTCTCCTGCATTCCTCTGCCTCCTTATCTTGGATTTCTTTACTCTTGGCCAAATTCACTTTTTTTTTTCTTGTGTATTTATTTTAGGAACCAATCCTTCTCTTTCTGTGACCCCCCACCCCCTTCCCAAACCCGACATACTTGCATTGTCCTGGTGAATTGTTTTTTTCTGTTCAATCCACCCTTCGTATTTGTTCTTGACATGATTTCTTCTTGCATTTAGGAATCTGCCTTTAGCTTCCCCAAGTTTATCCTGAATGCCATAACCCCTCATCTTCACAAAACGTACGCCGTCCTCTATTTGTTATCTTTTAGCAAATATTCATTGCTCACAGGGACTGTTACCGTTCTACACATATTTGCACATTTTAGCATCTCCAACATTCTCCATAAAAGTTTTCCCTCTTCACTAAACATCCTAGTGAGGTTGTTCTTATTCTCAAGGTTACTGATCTTCTTTGGATGAAAAGAACCGGCCCATTAGTGGGGCACAATCTGCTCTCTCTCTCTTTCTCTCTCTCTCTCTCTATCTATTTATCTATCTTCTCTCTCTTTTTCTCTCTCTCTATCTTCTCTCATGCCTATCTACCTATCTCATCTATCATCTATCTATCTCTATCTCTATCTTTCTCTCTCTCTCTCTCTATCTTCTCTCATACCTATCTTTTTTTTTATTTGCATTTATATCCTGCCCTTCTCCAAAGACTCTACACTATCTCTATCTATCTATCTATCTATCTATCTATCTATCTATCTATCTATCATATCTTTCTATCTCTCTCTCTCTCTCTCTATCTTTCATATCTATCTATCTATCTATCTATCTATCTATCTATCTATCTATCTCTCATGCCTATCTATCTATATCATCTATCATCTACTCTATCTACTCTATCTATCTATCTATCTATCTATCTATCTATCTATCTATCTCTATCTCTATTTATTATCTATCTATCTATATCTATCTATCATCTATCTATCTATCTTTCTTTCTTTCTTTTTTCTTTCTATCATCTATCTATCCATCCATATCTATCTATCTATCTATCTATCTATCTATCTATCTATCTATCTATCTATCTATCTATCTATCTATCTTTATCTAGCTTTCTTTCTATTTATCTAGCTTTCTTTCTATCTATCTATCATCTATTCATCTATCCATCCATATCTATCTATCTATCTATCTATCTATCTATCTATCTATCTATCTATCTATCTATCTATCATCTATACCTGTCATCTCTCTCTCTCTCATCTCTCTCATCTCTCTCATGTCTCTCAATCTTTAATATCTCTATCATATCTCTCATCTATCTCAATCATCAAATCTCTATTTATCATCTACCTATCCATGCATGCAGACACACTTCCATCCATCTCTGCGTACCTCTATCCTTATTTCACCTTCTCGTTTGGATACCTTCTTATAGGCATTAACTGGAGAGAAAATCTTGCTTCTTTAGAAGATCAGGGGTTTGTCCCCCTCCCCAGGAGTGACACAATTTTCACAATCTGGAGTTTTCTGCCCAGGACTGGTGCCTGAACAGAAGAAGGAGAAGCTCAAAGTTCCTTTGAGCGTGAAGCTGAACTGCGCAGCCTTCCAAAGGGGTAGCAGAGACACCCCATGCAGAAAACCTTTCTAAAACAAGAAGCCTTGCCCACCTATCCATACAAAAGACACGCACACACACACACACACACACAGAGGAATCCACAGACCCACAACCACAACAGAAAGAGTCGGGGGTTGCTAAGGACCCTCAGTCATTACCTGCCAGGAGATGAGAAAATCCACCCAGAAAGATGCTAGCCAGCAGAGCGTTCATGGCCGGTCCCCTGCCGGCATGAGTGGTGGTCCCAAGAGGAAAACGTGGGAAGGTTCTGAGACAGAGCTGGATTGGACCGCCACAGTGTTCCGTTTCACTCCTGGGTGCCAGGCACACCACGGGCCTCTTCGGAGACGAAGCCAAGCGCAAAAACAAGGCGGCTGCTGAGATCTAATCCATCTCAGCTCTAAATCTTCCCAGCTGGCTTTCATCCCAGCTGACAAGA